>NC_133365.1:13906418-14137934 GCF_049309525.1 Garra rufa
CCCATTTAGTGCTGCCCTTTAGAAGCTACAGAAGAAACTTACATGTTCAGAAGACCAAATAAGTTAAATTTACCCTGCTTTGTGTTTCCTTCTGAAGCATCAGTGAGCATTTGAACCTTCTGTAAGAGTTGCATATGAGTCCCTCAGTTGTCCTCAGTGTAAAAAAAAGTAGAAAAGATAGATAGATTTTAACAATCATACAGTCACTGTTGGAATGGGTTTAAATACACAAAAATACAAAACATTTGTGAGACCTAAAGGATTTTTTCTGAAAATCAGCAGACAGTTTAACTGTTCAGGACAAACAAGGAATCAAACTATCAGGAAAAAAATACAGCTGTGGATTATTCAGTTAACAACAGTATTAATAATCAAGTGTATGTAAACTTTTGAATAGGGTCATTTTTGTACATAACTATATTTTTTTCTTGTCAACTATATGTAAATGTCCTTTATGTGAAATATCTTTTTTAGGTTAGTGCTAAATTAAAAATAACATGCATTTTGTATGTTCCCTCTTTTTTGGTAAAAATTAATAACATTTAGCAGATTCTGCAAGTTGTAAGTAAACTTTTGACCTCAACTTTATATCTTAATTTGATTTTTTACTTGTAGGACTTTGGCTTGATTCGTTTTCTTCACTGCAAGTATACTGTATAATTACCTTCAAAATAGCCAGATATTATTTTTTTGCTGGTTGGTTTAAATTGTATGCTTATTTGAGTTAACATGTTTATATTGCACACAAGACTAAAGGCAAACAAGTTTATCAAATACACTTTTTACTTAAAAAAAATAAAGCATTAGTTGTTAACAAATTAATTTGTAACACTCATTTTACATTTAGAGTATTAGTGTGGTGTTATAAACTAGGGGATGTTCACCTTAATTTCATGCTATTTTTATATCCATGTACATTGATCAATCATTTTTAACATAATTGTATTTTGTTTAAAATACCTTTACGTTTGCATATATTTACTATTTATGTTCAAAAATATTATAATAAAGTATTTTTTCTTCTACGTTTTTTAAGAGAGCGAAAGACAAATATACTTGGCAATGTAGCCTGTTCATTTTCTGCAGTGTTGGTGAGAAACGTAAATAATTTTATTAGCATTTGTGTTGTCCTCCCACTCCCCTTGGTGTGAATTCCCCTCGCCAAACACGGGCTGCATGCGGCATTATAGTCACCTTGAAATTTCATCTGCTATTTTCCAATTAAAAGCTTAATAGCCCTGGAAACCGAGTTCATGTGGTGAAGTTTACCGTGGCCCCCAGTTCTCAAAGTTGTGCTGCCGGGATCCCATTACGTGCTTGAATAAACCCATTTAGGAACAGAAACGGGACTCGAGGGTGCCCGGTGTTGAGTTTCACTGGACTTTAAAAGCGATGGGCATCATTTTAAAAAAGGTGTGCTGCAATTTACACCACACACCGCGCGGCAAAGAGCATTTAAAGTCTGTGTATGTTTACTGTGAGCACAAAATAAATAGACTTGTTTAATGTAGATGACATCGCCCAATTCGCTTGATTCAATTAATTTTTTTTTTCATCTGATCCTTCCAGAATTCATTTGGTACAAGTCCAAATCATATTGCTCAATTAACTCTTGCTGCATGTCGGACTATTCAACATTTTTCATGGGAATAAGTTAAGAGCTCTTTCAAATGCAAACCAGCATATTATTGTCGCCTGTGTTTAATTCGAATTCACAGCGTGTGGTTAAACTTAATACCAAAGTGGTTGCAGGATTTTCATGAAAAGCGCACAGCAGTTATGTGAATTCTTCTCTACATTCCCAGTTAATTCTTGAAATTACTGCACTCCTGAGAGCCGCATACGATGCTGACAAAATTGCTGTGGGTCCGATTTCAAACAACCAGTAAAAAGTATAAATTGTTATTGTTTAATTAATTCTCTCTATAAAATATTTTACGCACACTTGTAAAACTGCAGATAAAGCGAGTAAAAGAGAACCTGTAATGTGAATTGAATTAGTCGTTTAAAATAATATGAATTAGGCCTGGCTACTTTCATGGGGGTCGACGTTTTAAGATTAATTTGTCAGTAATTTTCGATATTTCGTTAATAAAGTTAGTGTACATGTAAATGTGTAATAAAATAATAAATCACAATAGCTCATGTGTTGTTGATGTAGCATCCTCAAGCAGCCAACAATTGCAATGGTTATAGAAATTATCTATTAGATTTTTCGCGGTTAATTAAAGACGTTGTTTGAAAACTTCAGTTTGAAACCCCTAAAGCCTTTTATGTTATGTTGAAAGCTAATTCCCACGCTACACACAAAAAAAAACATTAAAAATGTCAAATGTAGGCTGTCTGTAGAAGGCTAGGTATCAGCAAAATATTCTAATTGTAATCAGAAAAAAGCGAGACTTCCTCCCTCCATCCAGTGTCAGGCGAATGCAAATTGCTCGTGACCGTGATATGAGAAATAGAAGTCAGTCGTTAGTGCGTGTCAGATCGCCTGATGCACTTCTTTATTGCGGGGCGAAAGGTGGATCCTCGTCTTAAAGAGTCAACACCTCTCATCATCACGAGTGTAGCGAGCAGCAGAGGGGCTTGATCTCTTGCCTATACTTGACAGCACTCTTCCTCTACACCTTATCTGATGCACTTGCGCCTCTGGCACCTCTGGAAACGACTTGAGAAATGAATGGCTACGGATCGCCCTACCTCTACATGGGGGGCCCGGTGTCCCAGCCGAGAGCGCCCCTCCAGAGGACCCCCAAGTGTGCCCGCTGCAGGAACCACGGGGTGCTGTCCTGGCTGAAAGGGCACAAGCGTTACTGCCGTTTCAAGGACTGCACTTGCGAGAAATGCATTCTGATAATCGAGCGACAGCGGGTCATGGCGGCTCAGGTGGCACTCAGGAGGCAGCAGGCGAACGAGAGTTTGGAGAGTTTGATCCCGGAGTCTCTCAGAGCGCTGCCGGGCGTCACATTGGGGAGCGGAGAGCAGAGCGCAAACCCGCGATCAAGCGACATAGACCTGCGCTGGAGCTCAGAGACAGTGACCCCTAAACCACCGCAAGGTAATCGCTTATGTTAATTACACAATATTGCAGAAATTTGTATAGGTTACTCTTTCAAATTTAGTTTTAGGAATGCCAAAGAGACAATGCGTATAGCGTCTTGCATGTAGGACGTAATAATATTTTTTTATTAATTATTATGATCTTATTACTTAGTGTTGTTACAACATGCATTATAACTAAAAAGAATGATTAAAACCGTGAAGACGACGAATTTAATTACTTACTGTACGTTCACATCAATTAAAAAAATAATACTAATCACATAGCCTATATCTAACAAAAAGAATACCTTTGCAGTGGTTTTAGCAACCGTCTTAATGATCGATAATGGAGAATGCGGGCATTTTAGTTTTCTGAAAATATAGCCTGTTTTCCTTAACCGGCAAAAAGTTGCCTACACTTATAATAATAAATATTATTTTTTAATTTTGTTCTAATTAAAAATACAGTTTCTTCTTTTTTTTTTATGTTTTTTTAACCATCACAAAAACGTTTATTACGCCAACATTTATTCAGTGTTTGCGTTAGATATGTTAGATTAAAATAGCTATTTCCCAAACCTGAACGTTTTGCTAAATTGTTTAGTCCGAATAATTAAAACTGAAATTTGTATGTATATCTGACATGATGCTGAACGAAAGTGGATCCGTCATAAACCTGAAACGTTTGAAAGATAATTGCATTCTGTGATCGACAGTGCACATCACAGGTAATAGCTAGGCCCTGTAGTTCATTTCAAGTTAAAATGCAAAAAAAAAATGTAAAGTGTTTCTAAAGTAATCAGTTTGCAAAACTGTAGTGAAGTGGAATCGACGAGATATTTTTCAGTGCCACCGCGTCAGCGGTTTTAAGCGACCAGCTAATAAAGTTGCCCTTTATAAATCACAGCAGTGCTGACAGCTCAATAACCTGAATGTTACACATCTAGTCTGCACAATCAGACAATACTTGAGTCAGAATTTTAGCTGGATTTAATGTGGTTTACACTTAAGCTATTTTAAAAGAAATGTTAGGCCTTAAAATATTTAAATGTAAAAAGTAGCATGGGTATATTTGTAGCAATAGCTAATAATAAATTGTATTGGTCAAATTTGCATTTTTCTTTTATGCCAAAAAATTATAGGATATTAAGTAAAGATTTCCTATTTTCCTATTTTCCTTTTTGATTAGTAATATGCATTGCTAAGAACTTCATTTGGACAACTTTAAAATACATTTTCTCAGTAATTAGATTTTTTTGCACCCTTAGATTCCTGATTTTCAAATAGTTGTATCTCGGCCATATCCTAACAAACCATACATCAATGGAAAGCTTTTTTATTTGTTCAGCTTTTAGATGGTGTATAAATCTCAGTTTCAAAAAATGACCCTTGTGACTGGTTTTGTGGTCCAGGGTTACAAACGAATGTAAACATTTAGTTAGATTGACAGTTTTATTATTATTTTGACTGTATAAAATTGTAATCCTCATGAGGTCAATGTTCATGTGTGTTTTTTCTAGACTTAAATGAGGACCTGTCCGGTGAGCAGTCTGGTGGAGAGAATGGCGGTAGCTCAAGTGACAGAGAACCAGAACCAGTCAGCTCCCCTGAGGAGTCCAAACCTAACTTGTGTTGCACCCCTGACACCTCAGACCCAACTCCCCAGCTTGAGGAGTCTCGCTTTGGCCTGTCTAAATCCTGCACCGACCCAGAACCCAAAGCTGACAACCCCAAATACTCCCCTGAGCCCAACATCCTTATCGAAGGCCTCTCAGGCTCTGTCTCTCTCCCTTTCAGCCTGAGAGCCAACCGACCTCCACTGGAGGTGCTGAAGAAGATCTTCCCAGCCCACAAACCGGCAGTCCTGGAGCTCATCCTGAAAGGCTGCGGTGGAGACCTAGTCGGAGCCATCGAGATCCTGCTCTCCAGCCGTTCTACGATGAAACCAGAAAAGGTCCTGTCTGAGAACTCAGATACCCTGGTTCTCCCTACAAACGGCCATTTCTTTGAGCACCCGCTGAGCTCGTACCCAGTCTCGTCTTCTAAGTGGTCGGTCGGTTCGGCCTTTCGTGTTCCTGATTCCCTGCGCTTCTCCTCAGAGCCGTCTGCTGGAGTTGTACCAGGCCCTCTAGGCATGCCGCTCCAGCACGGCTTCCCCCAGCCACCTCGATACCCCCTCATGCTGAGGAATTCGTTGAGCCGTGGCCAAGCCGGGCCCTTCGTGCACAACGATGTGACACTGTGGAATACCATGACATTACAGCAACAGTATCAGCTGCGCTCGCAGTACGTCCCTCCGTTCTCAGGCCCCTCAGCCGGAGTGATCCGCAGCTCACCGCTCCTCACCAGCAGGCCCACCGAGGAGCATCGAATCAGCATCCAGGAGGAGAGCTGTCCTGTCATTGCCAAACAGAGCATGTATGCTGCAGATGAGGAGTATGATGAAAGATCTGACTCCTCAGACTCCAGAATCCTGAACACTTCCTCCTAACTCCTAAGCACTGAAATATTTCAAATGGCTTCTTGAAATGATACAAAAGAGACACTGCTCATCTAGGAGCGCATTGAAAAGATATACAGTGCATTACTTGAGGTATTGTATTTCTACCAGATCTGAGGTTGTTGTGCCAACTTAATCATGTGTGGAATAACATTAGCTTTAATTTTGGGGGGGGAATCATTAAGGTACTATTATTTGACCAAAAGTCTGAATAACTTAATATATTTGAGCACAGCGATCTCCATTTCCACTTTGCATGAAATGTACCGTCGATAACAGTTTAATGTAGAAATATTCCAGCAGTCCTGCATGTACAAGTATGGCAAATAAACCTTCTATGTACTGTTATTGTCATTGTGTTTACCTCAGTCAAATACGTATTAGATATCTGCAAAACAAAACTTTTTTTTTTTTTCAAGAAAGAAAAACTACCTTAGGTAGTAAATAAAATTGTTTTTAAATATAAAATATGTCTTTAAAAATCAGTATCAACTAAATTAAAACTATAGAAACAAATTTCTAGAGAAATTTCTATGGAAAAAAAAACTTAAAAAAGGGATACCTTGTATATCTGGCAATATCTCAATATTGTTATTATTTAGAATGTGACCCTGGACTACAAAACCAGTCATAATCGTCAATTTTTGAAAATGAACGAATAAGCTTTCCATTGATGTATGGTTTGTTAGGATATGACAATACTTGGCAGAGATGGAACAGTTTAAAATCTGAAATCTGAGGGTGCAAAAAAATCTAAATACTGAGAAAATTGCCTTTAAAGTTGTCCAAATGAAGTACTTAGCGATACATATTGCTAGTCAAAATTTAGGAAATTTACAAAATATCTTCATGGAACACGATCTTACTTATTATCCTAATGATTTTTTGGCATAAAAATCGATCATTTTGACCCATACAATGTATTATTGGCTATTGCTACAAATATATCCGTGCTACTTAAGACTGCTTTTGTAGTCCAGGGTGACATATAATAATTAAGTTTACCACTAATACTAAATGAACCACTCGTTATCGTTCTCTTTATTTGTTTATCATTCATAATAAAAAATGTATTATCTGATGGTTTACCTTATTAATGTAAATGTGAAAACGTAATTATAAAATGAATACAACTTGTTTTTACATTATTTTAACATTGGGAACAAAGTATTTAAAATGGATCAAACTATTTGTGTTTACCAATGATAAAATGAGCAGAAAAATGAGCTAACCGCGCCATCTAGTGGACATTTTAACAACACATTAATTTTGTGACTGTGGCAAGACTGTCCCATGGAGAGAGAGAGAAATACTCTCTTTACTTTCACAAATAGTTCTGCTTCCTGTATGCCATTAGAAACGCAACCTAAACACATCTTAAGTAGCATGGGTATATTTGCAGCAATAGCCTAAGGGTCAAAATAATCGATTTTTCTTTTATGCCAAAATCATTAGGATATTAGGTAAAGGTTCCATGAAGATATTTTGTCAATTTCCCACCGTAAATATATCAAAACTTAAATTTTGATTAGTAATATGCATTGCTAATATGAACTTAATTTGGACAGCTTTAAAGGCGATTTTCTCCGATTCCAGATTTTCAAATGAATGTATCTCGGCCAAATATCCTAACAAACCATACATCAGTGGAAAGCTTATTTATTCATATATGGTCACATGATTAGAATGTGAAATTTTATGGGATCTAGATCAATTTAAATAAAATAATAAGTCACAGTAAATTCCATTCTCCGTGTAAACAAAATAAAACAAAAAGTTGTTCCATAATCTTTTAGTCAAATGATGTAATTCATACTGTATTATTATTATTATTATTATTATTATTATTATGGAAATACATTTATGAGACCTTGTCGCTTCCAGTAAAAGCGCTCTGTGTGCAGGAATGCCCCACTATGAAAACACCAATAATGACTCAATACTGTCACCTTGTGATACACCTTGTGTACTAAAGTATCTCTCTATGCTCTCCAGACCTATAATCTGACAAATTATGCAAATGTCAGACAGAAAATTACTCAGGTTCTTACATGATAACACGTAACCAATATCCATTCAAAACTAAATGGCGTTTTGTTGTGACTTGTTGCTTATTTAAGACACCCTGTTTAGGTTTCATAGTGTTTATAAACGTACTATGCGATGCTAAACCAGCGGTCGCTCGATGTTTGCAGGTGTTGCAGTTCTATTTAGCACATCTGTTGACTTAACCGAGCGACAGCTTTTAATGCTGACATTTGAATTTGTGCCTCTAAGTCAACAAGGCCCTGTGTCCTCCTATACATCAGCCGGACAGACAAATTATGAGTGGTTAAAGCATTCAGCAGGTTGCACGTGTTACCGATCCATCAAGCGTCTTCAAATGCTAATTAACATAACAGGGAATTCAGTCAACTCACAAATCTCTAGTCTACACTCCGATCAGGTTACATTGCAGTGTGTAACGTGTGTGACACACCCTCAACCAAACCAGAAGGCCTGTCACTGATCACTGGTTGTAAATAAATATCCCCGAACGTGTCTAAGGGGTGTTTGAACCATGATGGACCTGCATTTTCACTGTGTTACAAAGTAAACTTTTGAATAACATGAATGCTGAACAATGCAGGCTACTAATATGGGCCTCGCTTCTCAACACAGGCTAATAACGGGATGAAAAAGAAGCGAAAAGGTAATTTTGCAGGTCATAAAACAACCGCTTGCGTAGGATATTCTATAAATCGTAACGCACGGAGATAGCTAAACAATAAAGACACTGCGATTTTTCTCCGTTTGGCATTGTCATATGTGTTTAGAAGAAGGGAAAAGAGAAGATCAAAGCATTCCACATGGGGAAATTGCACCCTGGGTAGCAGTTGGGTTTGCTGGCCGTAACCTTGCCAATAAATTAAGAGGGAAGAAGGGCGAGTGGCAAAGCTGCACCTGCACAGCAAACATCTTCACCACATGTCAGTAACAGAGATGACGGGAAAGACCAGACACCAAAATCACCCTAGAAATACCATCCTCCTTACCTATTAAATAATGTGTTGTCAAATCCTTGGATCGAATATAAACTAGTATGAACATCTTCAAAATCCTTATTAGTTAACATTCTGTTATAATAGTATAGTATTTTATTATTTTGAATATATAGGACTATAAAAATATCGATCACTGTAGACGCCATATTTATGCGTTATTTTTAACGAAAATGAGGCAGTGAGAGATAGACGTACAGCCTTCTCTATGCATTGTATTTCAGGTGTCGATTATTCAGCTCACGCAATATTAAAAAATGCATAGGCTATTTAAAATAAATAAATAACTACATTGTCGGAAACGTCTTACACCATACGAAGCACAAACCCTTAAAACAGCCAGTCCATTAAACGGAATATAGGCCTATCCGCGTGATGAAAACAACCATAGCGCCTTCAAGTCCATTATTATTAGTAGCTATTTGATCATGTTTTAAAAATCCGTCTATTACGGTCATATATTAAAATATATCGACAAATTATGATACAGACATTTCTTTATAACCTACAAATTACCCAGGACATGTGTGGACAAAATAGCGCTCTGGATTAGAAAGCCTAAAACTGTGTGCAAACTCCAACCACATATTTGTTGTTTATTTAAACCAAACAAGCTTAACTCTCCCACGTCCCGCATATGCTGCAAAGCCATCACGAACAGTAGCTGTGGCATTCTTTAGTGTCAGTTGATTTCACTTTGTTTTGAGAAACATCACACATGGTAGGTCGATCGGGACAAAGAGAATTGTGTTTTGTGTAGCCTTCCCGCATGCTTAGTCAATGTTTTTTAAGTATCGCTTGTTGTGTCAACTGTCATATCACGCTCTATCTAGAGCTGAAAACTGTGTGTAAATGCATCCCCGAAGGGTTATGCATTGTCAACAGCAACTCAGAAAGATATTAATTGTTGTAACAAGAGATCTAGTGTCTTGTTAACAGCCAAACTAATTTGTCAGACAACCGCTCCTAATAATTAATTTATAAATTGGTATTTCGAAACTGCAATCTGTATGTAAATAATTATACTTGTATTGTAAACTAGAACACCCCTAAATACAAACAAATGTGTTGATTAACAAAATGAGTAGGCCTAATTTTAAATGGACATTTATTAAAATTTTAATAATAATAAAAACATGAATATATTAAAGGTCATGTCTATTGATAATTAATATTTATAGCCTATACTATTTATATCTTAAAGCAAACAAACAAAAGCAAAAAAACACCTGTATGGCAACGCTGTTAGGCGCATTTGAATAAAAATGAAAATCCATCGCCAGTTTTTGCATTCACCAACTGTAATTTGAATATTGTCAATTAGTGGTTACTTTAGCCACTGCAAGCACATTAACGAAATATTACAACGTAACTTGCAAATAGCTACGCTTTTGCTGAAATTGAACATCATAATTCTGTTGTCCAAACATTTAAGGATAATGTAAACCGAGAGTAACAATCACAGAAAATGAAAAGCGTTATTCTTTTCACTATCCCTCCGCCAAATTGTCAAGTTTATAGCCTATTTTTTATTTTATTAAACACTGTTTTATTAAGACAACGCAGTGCCGCGTCTAAGCTGAATTTTAAGTAATTTATGTAACATTCCTGTTAGTATTAGCAATAGGCTATGTATGAGCCAAATCATGGGGGGTTGAAACTAGACGCATTAAACAGCTGAACCCCCATTGTCCTCCGTGATTAATTGATCGTTTCCTAGGAATGTTTTATTTGTAACTTCACCCCATTAAGAACTTCGTTCAAAGAGTGATTTCAATTCCAGCCAACGGGGAAGCTCCGTTCACATCAAGCCAATCGGGACATGCTGTCACTCGCTGCCTCCTGATTGGCTGGTTGTGAGCGTAGCTTCCCTATTGGCTGTGGCAGCTTTGCTGCGCGTATCTTAGACTTGAAAGGCTGAGAGAGGCTCTCATCACATCGCAGTGACAGATCAGGTAGAGTAAATGTCGCTCACTGATGTTTATGTGAAGGTGGCCTAATTTTTCCTGGAGCAACGCTTCTTATCGCTTCGACAGCTCTGGGTTCTAGTCTTAAAGAAGTTGTTGGATATCCACTCTTCCTTTTATTGGTTACTTTGGCAAGGTAAGTGTCATTGGGATGCCACTGAAATAATTTAAAATACGCTGTAATTTATTTAAAAAGTAAAATCAAAATTACAAGCTGCTAAATTTATTAAATGTTTTCAGCCTCTTTAAATTGAATTACTGATGCAAATCTAATTTAAAAACTCAAGTAGAAATGAATAAGTTAAATTAGTTAAATATTTATTATAGACCTCCATAATAATTAGTCATTTTTTATTCTGGACAGCATCTATTTACCACGCGTACTGAAAATGACGGATTTCTCCAGCACGGAGTTTGAGATCGACGTGGAGGGCCTGGAAACGGAGAGCGATGATCAGGCGGTGTTCTCCGGCACCGGGGAGGACGACGCGGGGACTAAAGACGATGACAAATCCAGCCGGTTAAACCTCGGCTCTGGAGACCAGCGCAAACTGAGCCGCACTCCTAAATGCGCCCGCTGCAGAAACCACGGCGTGGTGTCTTGTCTGAAGGGGCACAAGAGATTCTGCCGGTGGAGAGACTGCCAGTGCGCAAACTGCCTGCTGGTGGTGGAAAGACAGCGCGTAATGGCTGCTCAAGTGGCACTGAGGAGACAGCAAGCGACTGAGGTGAACACAAGCAAAATAATGCAGTTCTGAACAGACCATAGAGCATTTAATCTGACGAAACAAAACGTAAGGGCAAAAGCCTGAGAAAGTCAAAACAGTGAGAAGGCAGACTTTTCTGAATGTAGTCATATTTTTTTTTCTAACATTACTGCGTCGCAACATTAAAAACAACTGTTTAACCTCACATAATCTATATTTTATAGAGTAAAATGTCTTACAATTATGTATCATTCAATTTTAGGACAAAAAGGGAATATCTGGAAAGCAAATACCGGTGGAAAGACGAAGTATATATCAGCGACACATCCGCCCATCGACCCTGCTGGCAAAAAGTATTTTAGAAGGTGGGTTATTAGTAGTATTTTTTTAAATTACATGCACAAACTGAGAGCTTTTCCTTGCTTCTTATTAAAATCTGTAGATTGATCTGATATTTCATCCTTTTTCCTTCTTTTCAAAACTAAATTTACCTCTCTTCTCTTCTCTCAGCCTTGCTTGGACTTCTGTCCATTTCAAATTAATTCTCTTGGTTCCTCTCTGGATATTTTCATGGTGTAAGCTTCTCTCAAATACAGCACATATTTAACTTTCTTATTATACATAGTTAAAAAATATGTGACACTGGACCACAAAACCAGTCATAAGGGTCTATTTTTTCTGAAATTAAGATTTATACGTAATCTGAAAGTTGAATAAATAAGCTTTCTATTGATGTATAGTTTGTTAGGATAGAACAATTTGAAAATCTGGAAATCTGAGGGTGCTAAAAAAATCAAAATATTAAGAAAATCGGTAGGAAATTTACAAAATATCTTTACTTAATATCCTAATGATTTTGGCATAAAATAAAAATCGATCATTTTGACCCATACAATGTATTTTTGGCTATTGCTACAAACATACCCGTGCTACTTAAGACTGGTTTTGTGGTCCAGGTTCACATATTAAAAATAAAAACTGTGCATGATATTACTGATTCTCAAAATTTAACCAACACATTAGTGTGTGTACTAAAAATTCCTAAATAAAATGTAGACAATCTTCTGTTGTAATGTGTAAGTTAAACCAAATTCATCTTCTTCATCAACAGGTTATCGTCCAGTGCAGAACGACCCATTTCTGGGTGCCAGTCCAGCTCTGCCCCCTCCTCTGAGCGACCGCATGAGAAAGAGACGAGCCTTTGCGGACAAGGAGCTGGAGACCATCATGCTAGAACGAGAATATAAAGAACGGGAGCTTCTCGAGTCCAGCCAGTCCAACTCTGCCTCGCTCTTCCTCCCTGGCAGCATGGTCCACGCTGCTGAGTATAACTCCTACAAGACGGCCTTCTCATCCTCCTCGGCCTCATCCACAGTCGAACCTTCTCCCAAAGACCTCTGCGGGTTTATCCCTGGCTGTCTGGATCTCTCCCTGCAGTATGCTGCCACTGGTGGGACGGCAGCTAACGTGGAGCTCATCTCCTCCAATGTCAGCGTAGCGACCACCTACCGCCAATACCCGCTCTCACCGCGTTTCGTAATGTGGCCGCGGAGCAGCAGCGGTATTAGCGACGCCCTGTTATACCAACAATGTCTCTTAAACGCCACCGCAGTCCAGAATTTGAAACCTGGAGCTGTTTGGGATCCAAAGATGATGACCTCCACTGAAAGCCACCCGCCCGAACAGGAGCCGGCTGCGTCCAGGCTCGAGGGCTCTCGAGTTGCTCCAGAGCCGTGCGAACTTCAACCAGGGCCTAGAGAGGCTCAGACGGGACTTGGGCAGAATGGAAATGCCCGTTCTGCCTTTTCGCCTCCTAAGAGGGTGTATGGACAAGCTTTCCCTTCACATGAGCATGTGATCAACAACATGAGCAAAGACACTGCCAAGCACACACTGTCCATGAAGCTCAACTCCTTTCATTCACTCATACAGCAAACACTCAACGACAAGAATCCAGAGATGAACGGGCCGTATTGTAAGGAACTGCTGGAGGAAGCGGCGAAAAAGTTCAGGGAGGGTACGGCCAAAGACACAATGGGACTGAAAAGCTCAGATAGAGCAGGAAAGGACCTTGTAGCAAAGCCACGGAGCACCAAGGTCACCGCAGGAGAGTCTCTGTCATTCTCAGTGGAGGCCATATTAAAAAGACCTGCACTTTCGTTAAATCGGACATCCCAGTAAGACTCCCTGTATAAAAAAACTATTGTAAAAGTACTTGCTAATTTTGTACTGACTGTATATTTATTCACACACGCATATATTTGGAAATTTAGCAGAGAAAAACAGAAAATGATCCTAGCATTATTCTAAGCAACATCTTTGCTGCTTTTTTTTGACACATCTGTGTATATAAAATTGTACATAACATTTCAGACATGCATGTTGTACATTATAATACATCATAATGTGTAGAGTATTTAAATGTAAATGTTAATTTTGCTACTTTAAGTGTCAATAAAATGAAAAAATGTAATATTTTAAGATGTCCCATGCTATATTATTTTTTACTTGTGATACTATTTTCACAAAGTAATTGTTTGTATCAAATTAGGATTTGAGAACAATAGATTATGGTAGAACATTATAGCAGAACAAAGGAAAAAATGTTCATTTAAAATATGAATACATAAATAGAACAATTATAATGACTTTTAACAAACAATTGCTCTATTTTATGGTAGAACATTATAATATCACATTATAATGTAACTTTGTTTTATGGTAGAACAATTTTGTTATAGAACAAAGTAAAAAAGGTAATTTAGAATATAAAAACAAAAATAATATAGAACAATTATAATTCTTAACTTTTAACAAAAAATTGCTGCTTGAGATGGTCATGCTTTTACTTTGTTATTTAGATCCTGCAGGGTCCAGTTGCACAAACACAGCCACTGTTAACTAGCATAGCCAAGTGATAATCAGTCTTACTTTACAGATTCAAATTAGACCAGTTTATGTTTTTAATGTAATTTACTTAAAAAAGTTATGACCAGCTTTTTAGCAAAAAAATAAAATAAAATAAAAGATTAAAAAATAAGACTACAGCAGCCTTTTACAGAACAACAATTTAAAAAAAATAAAGGTTCCAAAAGGGTGTTTTTGCAGTGATGTCTTAAAAGATCCATTTTTGGTTCCCCAAAGAACCTTTCAGTGAACAATTCTTAAAAGAACCACTTTAAAAATTGAAAGAACCTTTAAACATTCATGGAACCTTTTAAATCAGAAAAGGTTCTTTCAATTTGTAAAGTGGTTCTTTTAAGAATTGTTCACGATGTTTATGGAACCTTTATTGGCAACGCTGTCTGTTGTAACTACATTCTAGAGTCAATGTAAATATTTGCAAATACTGAAACTATATAAATGCGATTCTAATACAAATTCTGGACAGGAATGACAATGAGCTTTTCATGTACATTGATATAGAAGTGACAATTTACATTGCCCAGTAAGTTTATAGAGTAACTGTGTGTTTATCTAAAAAAAAAAAAAAAGACAAATGATTCTATTTACTTATCTGAATTTATGTGCAAATATGGAGCACCTGCTCAAGACATTAGTTATGTCTACATGTATCACAGATGTCTTTGATGGAAACATGAGAAGTCCATAAACTATAAAATACCTTTTACAATTTTTTTTTTTACATTTAGCTTCAGCTGACGTCAGATTATGCCAGGCCATGTGTAAGATTCGCAGAATAAAAACAAACAGCTAAATGTAAAAAAGAACGCAAACTAATTACATTTTGCTACATTAAGACTTTTTACATTAAGAATTTTTTAAAAGGTACAAAAGCTGTCATTCGGGTGGTACCTTTTCATACTAATTTGTAGATTTTAGATACTAATATATACCTATAAGGTAGGCTACTGCTTCAGTGACAGTTTTTTGTACTTTTCTTTCTGAGAGTGTATGTAAAATAAACCCTGAGTGTTTTTTAGTCTGACTAAACAAATGAAATTTCCAAACTACACATGAAATTATTGTAAAACTGACCTAATAAATGTTAACAGTAAAGACTGAGACATCATCGTTTAAACACGCATTGCACAGTTCATTGGTTCAGATGGAATTATTTCTGGCTTCAAATGGAGCAGGGAATAGTCTCTTAGGAAAGACCTCTGCACGATATCTCCTAAAACGACTGAGAAGCTAGCATGAAATTATAGATTGACTACAGCTGTTCTGTTAGTCAATTTCGCCTTCTTAGGAAGAATGTAGATCTACAACCCTAAAAACATCCTGCTAAGACAATACGTTTCAAGAAGCGATCACATCATCTTGTTTGACCTGTTATCTCTTCACTTGTTTACTGTAAACATTTTCTTTAAATACCCTCGCAATGTGAAAAACGGGTCTGTAATTATGCAACAGAAGAGAAGACTTTTAGTTCAACTACAGTGAGGGTATACATAGACGATTGTAACAGTAGGACACAGTGGATCTGCTGATGCCATCAAGACTGATGAGCCCTGTTCCCATAGTGTCAGATTTAGCACACTAGCAGAGTGTTGTCACTAGCATTGCCAGCATGTTTGTTCAGTGCCTTTTACAAGGCCCTTATGTCAATCCAAGTTAACCTGTCTGTTTAGACACTGTTGCTACTGTAGCACATGAGGAGGGCAGGTTAGATTATGTTATCGCTGGCTGTGCTATCGTTTACACGAATGTTTCACATTTACATCCTTAAAGGAACAGTTCACCCATAATTAAACATCTGCTAAAGATTTACTCCTCTTCAGCCCATCCATGATGTAGTTGAATTTCTTTCTTCGTCAGTACAGATTTGTTGAAATTTAGCATTACTTCACTTGCTTACCAATGGATCCTTTGGAGTGAATGGGTGCCGTCAGAATGGGAGTCCAAACAGATGATAAAAACATCACAATAATTCAAAGTAATCGACATACTCTAGTCTATCAGTTAACATCTTGTGAAGCGAAAAGCAGCGTGTTTGTTAGAAAGCAATTTGAACTCCTATTCTGACGGCACCCATTCACTGCCGAGGATCCCCTGGTGAGCAAAAGATATAATGCTGAATCAAACTCATCTATATTTTGTACTTTAGGTGAACTGTTCTATTAGGAAGAACTTGTGAGTAAGTGTAATAATGCAATTATTACGAAACAAGCATTTTCTCTTTCAGTACTACAATTTTCAAGATCTCAGATTAGCAAGAGTGCGATAATAAAATCAGATTTTGATAACAGACAAAAACAGCAGTCAAGACAAATGATCTAAATGCAGAAAAACACCATTCAATGCAAAAAAAAAAAAAAAAGCTTAAAAGTAATGGGTTTTAACTCAGCTTTGGGTCAAATATAGATTAACCAAACTTTTGCGTTAAAATTTTAATTAAAAAATTTTAGTCAACCAGGATTTTTTTAGAGTGATTATTTAAAAAATACACTTACCAGTCAAAAGTTTTTGAACAGTAAGATTTTTAATGTTTTTAAAGAAGTTTCTTTTGCTCACCAAGCATGCATTTATTTGATCCAAGGTACAGCAAAAATGGTAAAATTTTAAGTAATGATGCTAAAAATTTAGCTTTGAAATCACATGAAATAAATTATATTTTATAATATTTTCAAATAGAAAACAGTTATTTTAAATAGTAATGAGAAGCAAAATCATATGCAACCTTTTAAGCATAAATCTCAGTAAAGCTAGATTTATGCTTAAAACAAAAACTATGTGTTAATACACTCTAAAAATGCTTGGTGAAATATGGACAAACCCAGCGACTGGGTTATTTTGACCCAGTGGTTGGGCTAAATGTTTAACCCAATCTTCTGGGTAGTTTTATTTAACTCAGCTGTTTGAAAATAACTATGGCTGGCTTAAAATGAATCCAAAATATGTTGGAAAATAAAAATCAGACACTTCATATAGAGGCATCAGCAATAATCAAAAAGTGACCATTAATTAATAAGCCGTTTATTTTTTTTTTTCATTATTTATTCAAACATATTAATAAATGTTAATTTCCAATCTATTTTGGGTTGATTTTAAGCAAGAAATAGAGTCAAGCAATAGTTGAGTTAAAACTACTTGAAATTCAACCCAACCGCTGGGTCGGTCCATATTTTACCCAGCACTGGGTTGTTTTTAACCCAGCTTTTTTTTTTTTTAGAAAATACAAGTAAACTCTATTCCACTTCTCAAGTAAATGTATCTTGTTATATAAATGTGTAGATATTTTTACTGAAAAACAAGGCAAACCTACTCATTAAAAATGTTTTGTGCTGTGTTAATAAAGCAACGAAAATGCACTTTTGTTCATTTGCATTGCTGCACGGTTTACACCCAAAACATTTGTCTGTCCAGAGTAAGTGAGGACAACTCAAATTGGCCAGGCCACGTCATTGTTCCAGCTCACACCTTCTTTTTCCCTCTTGCGCTCGTTCCTCCCCAGGTGCAGAACAAACCCATCTCTCAATCTGTTGACTTTGTCGCCTCAGTTAAACAGCACACTGGCCGATGGCACGCAGCAAGACGCTGCACTTTTAACACATATTAAGCCGAAGAGCGTGTGAACCTTAACGTGGAGAAGTCACAAGGCCGCAGGTTTATTTTGACATATGAAATAAATGGCATGCTGTAGATTTTTCATTGGCTTTCAGCAATGCATGAACGAAACGGGTTGGGTCCCAATTTTGTTACCCTCATTGCAGTACCAGCAGCTTTGGTGTGGAATTCCTGCAAGGCAACCTGTAATATAATAAGAAATGTGTAGCGCAGAAGCTTTTGTCAAATTTGCGGCTCTTAATTACCATGTTTTCTGAGCTGACAGCTGATGAAGTCAATGCGGGCAGTTGAAGTTGTGTCTGCTCACACACACTCGCTTACTCACACACACACAAACTACCATCATCCTCTGGGTTTCCATGGTGGAAGCTTGTCAGGCAGGTTTATATCATTAACACCTGTGGGATGTTTTTCTTCTCTCCTTCCTTTCACTTACCCTTCTCGGTCAGTGTTTCACCACATGTGCAAAGGTCTTTGTTTTACAGCACTCAGTGTATTCTTCAATAAATACACAACAGCTGAGTATATCAAGAGTGTCGCCCCTAAACAAACGATGGTGAAAACGTCACCTTCCCCCTTTTCATGCCAGGTTCATAAAGTAATCAGCCAAAGTGACAAGAAGGGGAGCGTGTGAATTGTGAAACAGAGTACAAACGAATATCGCTTTCAGACGTTCATATCGAAGCCAAGCCATGTTGCGCTTGTGGTATTTATTCAAAGGTATTATTTACATGGGTACAAACAAGACGTCCTCGCTGTGCTCCTGCGTCTAAGCTCTCGTTTTTCGTTGTACTTTGTTCGCAACATTTCCAAGACATTCAAGTAGATAAGCAAATCGACCTCAAGTTCAATGCAAATGCTTGTAAATCCGAATGTTTGTAAAGCACGGCCTGTAACAACATTTCGTCTTGATCTGCTCTGGTTGGCCTTGGCACATATGTCCAATGCATGCTTCTGTATCGCTTATTCGACTGTTATTGTTGAGGGACATTTTGTGTGATTTTAGCGTGAGTGTTTTGTATGTACAAGAGCAGCAAACTATCTTCTGTGTCCAGCAATGCATGGTCTTTATTTGCTTTTCTGAAAGGAACATGGAAATTGTATGGAAATCCTTGGAGAGAGACATCAGATTTTACTGCAAAAGTCATTTTCGAAGATCTTTGCTTAGGCTCATTTACAGTGTCCTAGCAAGAGAGCCAAGCAAAGATGCCAATGCCAAAACCACAGAGGACAACAAACACAAAAATAAACTCTGACTAATCTGTTCTAATCTGTTTTTTTAGGGTAATAACTGCTCATTTTGGTGGTTTGTTCCAGATAATTGCTTGGCTGTAACCACCATAGACAATTGGCTACATTTACACTGTCAGTTTTTGGGCTTGACAATTGCATTTACTTACAGGAGTGAGTCTCGAAACATTTCGTTCACACAGCAACTTACGGTAGCTTCTGGAATACTGTCTGTATGAACATGCAACGGCAGTCAAGCCCATATGTGACCCTGGACTACAAAACCAGTGATAAGTCGCATGGATATATTTGTAGCAATAGCCAACAATACATTGTATGGGTTAATATTATCGATTTTGCTTTTATGCCAAAAATCTTTAGGATATTAAAGGGATGGTTCGGAGTAGAATTGACTTCATTGCTAAGCACTCCGAAGCCCATCTAAATACCCCATCCGAAGTTATTTTTAACTTAGTCGAACATTTATGGAGATATTAGAGTTTTTCGAATTGCTTGTTACAGGAGTGAATGGTACATGTGATGTATCTCGTAAATTGCACCACTAAACGTGCAAGTAATCTTACCAAACTTGTACAGTAGTGTAAATAGGTTATGTACTCACAAAACGCTGCAACAGAACATTTGTAAGTCCACCATGAGTGTTTTAAAAACACGTTTTACCCGAGAACTACTAGTCTCAGAAACTACAAGTCGACGTCACTTCCCTGGTTTGAAAAAAGCACGTAAAAGTCCTCCTACTACATCTGTGTGCATGTCAACTTGTAGGAGGACTTTTACGTGCTTTTTTCAAACCAGGGAAGTGACGTCGACGTGTCGCCATTTGTAGTTTTTGAGACTAGTAGGGATCGGCTAAAACGTGTTTTTAAAACACTCATGGTGGACTTACAAATGTTCCGATGCAGCGTTTTGTGAGTACATAACCTATTTACACTACTGTACAAGTTTGGTAAGATTACTTGCACGTTTAGTGGTGCAATTTACAAGATACATCACATATACCATTCACTCCTGTAACAAGCAATTCGAAAAACTCTAATATCTCCATAAATGTTTGACTAAGGTAAAAAAAAAAAACTTCAGATGGGGTATTTAGATGGGCTTCGGAGTGCATAGCAATGAAGTCAATTCTACTCCGAACCATCCCTTTAAGTAAAGATCATGTTCCATGAAGATTTACATTTTGTAAATTTCCTACTATAAACATATTAAAACTTAATTTTTTTATTAGTAATATGCATTGCTAAGAACTTCATTTGGACAACTTTAAAGGCGATTTTCTCAATGTTTTTTTTTTGCACCCTCAGATTCAAGATTTTCAAAATATCTGCCAAATATTGTCCTGTCCTAACAAACCATACATCAATGGAAAGCTTATTTATTTAGCTTTCAAATAAAATGAATAAACTTTAAAATGTTTTTTAAAGAAGTGTCTTCTGCTCACGAAACATTCATTATTTGATCCAAAGTACAGCAAAAACTGTAAAATTTTGAGTAATGATGCAAAAAATGCTTTGAAATCACAGGAATAAATTACATTTTAAAATATATTCAAATAAAAAAAATATTTTAAATAGTAAAAATATTTCGAAATTTTATTGTTTTTGTTTTACTTTGGATCAAATAACTGCAGGCTTGATGAGAAGAAGAGACTTTTTTTGAAAAAAAAAATCTTACTGTTCAGAAACTTTTGATATGCTTTTACATGAGAAGCAAAATCATATATGCAACCTTGTAAGCATAAACCTCAGTAAAGCTAGATTTATGGTTAAAACAAAAATGGTTATTTTGACCCAGTGGTTGGGTTAAATGTTTAACCTAACCTTCTGGGTAGTTTTATTTAACTCAACTGTTTAAAAATGACTATGGCTGGCTTAAAATGAATCCAAAATAGGTTGGAAAATAAAAATCTGACACTTAATTACTAGAGGCATCAGTAATAATCAAAAGGTGAACATTAATTAATAAGCCATTACATTTTTTTTCATTATTTATTCAACTTATTAATAAATGTTTGTTTATTGAACATATTAATAAATGTTCATTCCCAACCAATTTTGGGTTCATTTTAAGCAAAAAATAGAGTAATTTTTAAGTAATAGTGAGTTAAAACTACCCAGAATGTTGGGTTAAACATTTCAAATTCAACCCAACTGCTGAGTCTGTCCATATAAATGACCCTTATGACTGTTTTTAAAAAAGCAGGCTTGGTGAGCACAAGAGGTGTCTTTAAAAAACATTAAAAAATCTTTTGACGGGTAGTGTATGCTTTCACATGAGAAGTATGCAATCTTTTAAGCATAAACCTCAGTAAATGTAGTTTACAAAACAAAAAACAGAAATATGGACAAACCCAGCTGTTGGGTTAACCAAATCTTATAGGTAGTTTTATTTAAAAATTACTATATGGCTGGCTTAAAATTAACCCAAAATAGGTTTCAAAATAGATGATGTATAAATCTTAATTAAAAAAAACTGACCCTTATGACTGGTTTTGTGGTTTAGGCTCACATATTCTTTATCATTAACCATGCCGAAAGTGACCAAAGTAATATTAAAGATGGCGACGTCCATAAAACTGAAATTCACTTTCTCACTTTCTGACACGACAAGATTCCAATCGAGCCAGGAGTTCATCCATCAAATCTTCATAACCGACAGAAGTTTTTACATTTGGGCAGAGCGGAGATCACAAAACTGTTGGGAGCGGCCCCGGTGGAGAAAGGCTGACAAGATCTAAAATTTTCAGGTGACACACAGCTGATTTCTCCATCGCTGTAAGTTACCGAAACCACACATGAAAACATGCAACACACGGTAGTCGTGTGTTTGTGCAGCAGAATGGCTGATGTGACGGACAACTAGTTGTCCGTTCACACAGCGCTTGTGTTCAGAGAATGTGGTTGTGAGTCCTGAAAAGAGTTGTCACACTCGTAAATAACCCTACTGTGTGTGAACGCAACCTTATAAAGGACTCAAATACAAAACTGACAACATATTCTTCTGCTGCATGAGAAAGATACACTGCCATTTAAAGGGATAGTTCACCCAAAAATGAAAATTCTGTCATTAATTACTCACCTTCAAGTCATTCCAAACCCGTAAGACACTTAATTTAAGATATTTTTGATGAAATCCGAGAGCTTTCTGACCCTGCATAGATAGCAACACAACTAGCACGTTCAAGGCCCAGAAAGGTAGTAAGGATATTGTTAAAATAATCCAAAGAAAATAGTTTTCCTTGCGCACAAAAAGTATTCTCGTAGCTTTATAAAATTAAGGTTGAAAATGATGTCACACAGACTATTTTAATAATGTCCGTACTACCTTTCTGGGCCTTAAACATGTTAGTTGCATTGCTGTCTATGCAGGTTCAGAAAGCTCTCAGATTTCATAATAAAAAAATGTTCTGAAGATGAACGAAGGTTTGAAACGTAATTAATGGTGGAATTTTCATTTTTGGATGAACTATTTCTTTAAAAGTCTGGGGTAGGTAAGATTTATTTATTTTTTAATGAAAAATAGTTTTGAAAATTATAAAATTATTTTATGCATTGAACTGATCAAAAGTGACAGTAAGGAATTTTGCATTGTTACAAAAAAAAGTATTTCAAATAATTAATGTTCTTTTAAATGTTTTATTCAACAAAGGATTCTGAAAAAATGTTTCACAATTCCTGCAAAATATTAATTATTTAAATATTAACACATTTATTAAACATTTTTACATTGGTTAGAAATACAACACATCCTGCACACAAACACGTCATGCACATCATAATCATATTTATGTCAAGCTGATCCATGATCCATTTAATATGACTCAATATTAAAAATACTACTTAATATTGTTGTGAAAACATTTTTTAAGGATTCTTTGATGAATAGAAGGTGCAAAAGAAACAGCGTAAAAGTCTTTACTGATAATTTAATTTATAATGTAATCTAATTTAATTTAAAATCATTTATTTTAATTGAATTTAAATGATTTTACGTAAATGACCTAATGCAATGACCTAAAACAAAAATGACAATGCACATCCACATCATAATTATACCTTTGTCAAGTAAATTGTTTGTGTGAAAAATATAGAAATTATAATTAATAGTATATTTACTTTTTTTGTATTATTTTATTTAATGGTATGACTTTAGAAATACAACACATCATGCACATCCACATATTTTATTTTATTTTATTTTATTTTATTGATGATGCTGAAAATTCAGCTTTCTCATCATCACATTTATATAAAACATTACACATACTACAAAAAAGTAAATTGTAACATTTGTAATAATATTTCACAGTATTACTGTTTACTGTATTTTTGAATTAGTCTATAGGCCTACAAATGGTTAGAATAAGAAACTTCTTTCAAAAACATCTTACTGAGACCAATTTGTGAACGGCAGGGTTCCTTCCACATAATGGTTTTAAATGGCAGATCTTGACCCCTAAGAACCTGAATATTTAGTTACATCATTGGATAATCCTTTTAATTATCATTAAAGTCCCATTTATTTTTCTCAAACTCATGCAATGCATTCAGTGAGGAAACATTAAGAAGTCATTAACCAAGGGGGCTCAGTTCCCACGGGGGCTCTTGTGCGGTAGCTTTGCTAAAGAAGTTATCACCCATTATTGGGGTCCAATGACAAAACACAGCTCTGTTTTCCCAGAGAGCATGCTGCTGGCTTCCCAACTCTGTCCACAAACCCTCAGCTTGGGGTTAAGAGGCCGGCCCCTGAGGCTACTTGACATCTGCCCTGGCCGTGGCTCTCTGGTTCCTCCTCTCTAAGCATTCTTGAGGTGCTGCCTGCTGGGAGAGAGGTCTCGCTTCCCTCGTGCAAGCAGCCGAACAAAGTCTTGCTGAAAGATCAGGCGAAGTGGAAGAGATTACATGTCAGGTTAAGAGTGGGTGAGAGGCAAACACGGGATCCCCTGATGAGAACGTGAAGAGGCTCTGAGGGAGGAATGTACACAGGGGACTGTGTTTGGGTTTCTTCTGGGGTGGTTATTGTGGTGAAAAAGGGGGTGAGACATAAACATGCTTATACAGAAAGTATATTCATTTGATTCATTTAATTTAATTTGAGTTCATTCAATTTAATTTAATTTCCCAGAAGGCTGATCTATGTAAAAACAAAACAACAACAACAGAATATATATAGTTAATTAATAAGTATATTATTATTTTTTTATATTTAATTTTTTTTCACAGATTTTTTATTTTTTATTTAATAATTTTATTTTATTTTTAAAATACAATTGCCTAAAAAATACAACAAATGCACATCCACATCATAATATACTTTTGTCAGGTTAACTGTTTGTATAGTATAAAACGCTATAATAATAATATAATTATTTTTTTGTAATATTTTATATAAGATGGTATGACTTTAGAAATACAACACATCATGCACATTCACATCATAATCATATTTTTGCAAAGCTGATCGATGACACAAACAATGGAAAGTATATAAATAATAGTATTTTTGTTTTATTTTATTATATTTTCCAGAAAGCTGATCTGTGTGAAAAAAGACAGAAAATATATAATTATTAAAAAAATTATTTTATATTAAAAAAATTTCGCAGATCAATATTTTTACATTTGATTAGATTTTTTTTCCAGAAAGCTGATCTGTGTGAGGAAAAAAGATACAAAAAATAATTAATTATTAATAAGTATATTATTAATTATATATTTTCAGTTTTTTTCACAGATTGTTTTTAGATCACAGCTTTTTAAATGTAATTTATTATTTTATTTTTATTAAAATACAATAACAAAAACGAAAACAAATAATGCATATTCACATCATAATTATACTTTTGTCAAGTAAATTGTTTGTGTGAAAAAATATGACAACGAGTTGTGAAATAAAGGGGTGAGACATGAAAATAGTTTTACAGAAAGAACTCCTTTTTAAAAAATATTTTATTTTATTTCATTTTCCAGAAAGCTGAACTGTGTGAAAAAATGACAGAAAATATATAAGTAATTAATAATAAGTATATTATTAATTAGATATTTAAATTTTTTCACAAATAAATGTTTTTTTTAATTATTTTAATTTAATAATTTAATTTAATTAATTGTATAATGCATCCACATCATAATTATAATTTTGTCAAGTTAATTGTTTGTGTGAAAAATATAGAAATTATAATTAATAATATATTTATTTAGTTTTACACCTTTTACACGTCATGCACATCATAATCATATTTTTGTCAAGCTGATCCATGACCCATTTAATATTACTCAATATTAAAAATACTACTTACTATTGTTGTGGAAACATTTTTAAGGATTCTTTGATGAACAGAAGGTGCAAAAGAACCGTTTATTTTTTGTAACAATGTAGAAGTCTTTACTGAGAATTTAATCTAATTTAATTTAAAATAATTTAAATTAATTTAAATTAATTCAATAATTTAATTCAATTTAATTTAATTGTTTAATTGTGTGAAAAATATAGAAAATATAATTAATTGTATATTTACTTTTTTGTATTATTTTATTTAAGATGGAATGGCTTTAGAAATACAACACATCATAATTTTATTTATTTTTTATTTTATTTTATTTTATTTTTTATGGATAGCAGGTTTCATTATTCTCTTTTATTTAATCTTATAAAACGTCACTCTCACTTTCACTTCAAACAAAAGGTGCCTGTTAAACTTGATAGCCATTGCTGGCCACGCTATAACACATTTACACAGCAGCGTCAGTGTGGGTAGCGTGTTAGCCTGGCAAGGTGGTAGCTAGTTGTTGCCATAATGGCGGATATCCAGTGAAGGACTGACAAAGTACTTTTAACAAGAACATCAGTGAATGACTCCTTTTGTGTAATGCTGCTTATAACGCAACACACTATTCAAAGAAGTCATGATCACATTTTGAAAGTCATTAAAGTAGGCTCCTCGTGCAAAGCTTGACAAAGAAACTTGTTTGGACCAACACCACAAACTTAACCTTGCTGGAGGGTAAAGACTGAGTCGTTGCTACTCTGACACTTAGACTCTATTTAGCCAACAATATGTGTGCTAATCTCTGTGTTGCCATGTAAACACAGATTGTTTCCTGCACAGTGTTGTGCAATAAAACTGGTTCATACCTTTGATCCGCTCTGAACATTAGGGACCTGATGTCTAAATACCAGCCAGCAGGGGATCTTATGACGATCCAAACATCTGCAGCCTATTTGATTTGACACAACAGGCGCAGACTGACCACTAGACCACTTTTTCAGTTTTTGCCCACAATCAGCATGGGCTGACCACTACAATAGCTGATTTGAATCCATTTGAATAACTCATTATCGCTAATGTGGTTTGGGCTCCTATTATATACCAAAGTGAAACAGGGAATATCTACACTGCTCTAGAGGGATAAAGTCATTTGTAAATGATTGTATTAACTGTCTTTTTAACGATGTTCTGATTGTTCTCAAATGTGACCCTGGACCACAAAACCAGTCACAAGTGTCCATTTTTTAATTTTAGTATAGGACAATAATTGGCTGAAATAGAACTAGCCTATTTAAAAATCTGGAATCTGGGGGTGCAAAAAAAAAAAAAATCTAAATATGAAAAAAATCACCTTTAAAGTTCAAATTAACTTCTTAGCAATTCATATCATTAATCAAACATTATGTTTTGATTTATTTACGGTAGGAAATTTACAAAATATATTTATGGAACACGATCTTTACTTAATATCCTAATGATTTTGCCATGAAATAAACATCTAAAAATGTGATCCATACAGTGTATTTTTGGCTATTCCTATACCCATAGATTTTTTTAAAGATTTTTTAAAAATGATTTCTAGTGTCTTTTATTAGATCAAGTGTGTCTTTTATTAGACAAGATCAAGATGGCGCCGCGGATGGCAGCCTCTGTGCTTAGCTCTTCAGTTGTTTTAGTGTTTTTGTTCGTTTTTCCTGTTTTTTGTTTTGCAAACACGATCAGTTTTACAAGGGATGAACTGCTAAACATTAGGCAGAACACACCACAAAATCTATTACCCGTTTTTGATTATTCGGACGTTTTGCTCAACATCGTAGTTGGCGGAGCGGCGGCGCTTACCAAACGCTTCAGAACGCGCAAGCGGGGGAAGCGCGCCGGCGCGCTCGTGAAGCTTCGTCTGCGTGGATTCAGGGTGTCGCTGCCAGGCATACATCTGGCGAATCTCCGCTCTCTACCCAACAAAACGGACGAACTCCTTCTGCTCTTTCGGACAAATAGGGATTTCTCACATTCTGCTGCTCTGTGTTTCACGGAAACCTGGCTGAACGCGGCTATACCGGACAGCGCGATTCATCTACCGGGATATCAGCTGTTCAGAGGAGACCGCGACGCAGAATCAACGGGGAAATCGCGTGGCGGCGGGACGTGCTTTTACATCAATGAGAGGTGGTGTACAGATATAACGGTGTTAAAGAAAATATGCTGTTTTGATGTTGAAGCGCTCTTCATTAACTGTAAGCCGTTCTATTCGCCGCGGGAGTTTTGCTCGTTCATTCTCGTGAGCGTGTACATTCCACCGCAAGCGCACGTGAGCCTGGCTTTGCAGAAACTCGCTGATCAGATCACAGAGACAGAACAACAACACCCGGACTCTGTTTTAATCATTCTTGGGGATTTTAATAGAGCAAATCTCTCCCGTGAACTGCCAAAATACAGACAGCACATCACATGTCCGACCAGAGACAGTAATATATTGGACCACTGTTACACCACAATTAAAGGAGCATATCACTCTGTCCCACGGGCAGCTTTGGGACTCTCCGATCACTGTCTGGTCCATCTTATACCAACCTACAGGCAAAAACTTAAAGCTGCTAAACCTGTAGCAAAGTCTGTAAAGAGATGGACCGACGAAACAGAGCGGGTCTTACAAGCCTGTTTCGAATGTACTGATTGGAGTGTTTTTGAAGCTGCTGCCACTGACCTGGATGAGCTCACAGAAACTGTAACTTCATATATTAGTTTCTGTGAAGATATGTGCATTCCTACCAGGACTCGTTTAACCTACAACAACGACAAACCATGGTTCACTGCAAAACTCAGACAGCTCCGTCATGCCAAAGATGATGCTTATAGGAAAGGGGACAAAGTCTTGTATAAACAGGCCAAATACACACTGGAAAAGGAGATCAAAGTGGCAAAGAAGAATTATTCTGAAAAGATAAGGAATCAATTCTCTTCTAGTGACTCTTCATCAATGTGGAAAGGTCTAAAGCACATCACCAACTACAAGACACCATCCCCCAGCACTTTGCAGAATCAGCAACTGGCAGACGATCTGAACGAGTTCTATTGTAGGTTTGAAAAAACACCATTCACACCTCCAACATCACCCCTCTCCCCCACTCCTGCAACACCCATTCAAATCAGTGAAAGAGATGTTCGCCAGGTCTTCAAAAAGAACAAAAGAAGAAAGGCACCAGGCCCTGACGGTGTGACACCAACCTGTCTGAAAACCTGTGCAGATCAGCTGGCACCCATTTTCTCACAGATCTTCAATAGGTCTTTGGAGTTGTGTGAAGTCCCCGCCTCTCTCAAACGTTCTGAAATCATCCCCATTCCAAAGAAACCCAAAATAACAGGACTTAACGACTACAGACCCGTGGCGCTAACATCTGTCATCATGAAGTCGTTTGAAAAACTTGTTCTGGCTTACCTGAAGGACATTACCGGACCCTTACTGGACCCCTTGCAGTTTGCTTATCGAGCAAACAGGTCCGTAGATGATGCAGTAAACATGAGTCTACATTTCATACTGCAGCATCTGGACAAATCAGGGACTTATGTGAGGATCCTGTTTGTGGACTTCAGTTCAGCCTTCAACACTATCATCCCAAACCTCCTCCTGCCCAAACTAACTCAGCTCTCTGTGCCCACCTCGGTCTGTCAGTGGATCAACAGCTTCCTGACAAACAGACAGCAGCTAGTGAGGCTGGGTAAATTCTCATCCAGCACCCGTACTATCAGCACTGGCGCCCCTCAGGGTTGTGTCCTCTCCCCACTGCTCTTCTCCCTGTATACTAATGACTGTACCTCCAAAGACCCCTCTGTCAAGCTCCTGAAGTTTGCAGACGACACCACACTCATCGGTCTCATTCAGGACGGTGACGAGTCTGCTTACAGACAGGAGGTTAAAGAGCTGGCTGTCTGGTGCAGTCATAACAACCTGGAGCTGAATACGCTCAAAACTGTGGAGATGATCATGGACTTCAGGAAAAAACCCTCTGCTCTCCCCCCACTCACCATCATGAACAGCACCGTAAACACAGTGGAGTCATTCAGGTTCCTTGGAAATACCATCTCTCAGGACCTGAAGTGGGACATTCACATAGACTCCATTGCTAAAAAGGCCCAGCAGAGGCTGTACTTCCTCCGCCAGCTGAGGAAGCTCAACCTGCCACAAGAAATGCTAAAACAGTTTTATTCTGCCATCATTGAATCCATTCTCAGCACTTCAATTACCATCTGGTTCAGCTCAGCTACCAATTCTGATCTCAGAAGACTACGCCGAATAGTCCGGACTGCTGAACGAATCATTGGTACAACCCTTCCTACCCTTCAAGATCTCTACTTATCCAGAGTACGAAAAAGGGCTGCCAAAATTACTCTGGACCCCTCACATCCAGCACACTCACTTTTTGAACTTTTACCATCCGGTCGGCGCTACAGAGCACTGAGCACTAGAACGACCAGACACCGAAACAGTTTCTTTCCTCAGGCAATCCATCTCATGAACACTTGATCGTGGAACATACAACACTATACACTCTTATTTCACTTTTCAGTTATTTATTTAATGCACATACTTACTTCCATTCAAATGTCTTTGATATTTTTTGCACATTGTCTGTCTTGTGTACTTGTATATTGTTCTTTTTATAATATGTATCGTCTTGTCGCTGTCATTCTGTAGCACTGTGGAGCTTCTGTCACTAAAACAAATTCCTAGTATGTGTAAACATACCTGGCAATAAAGCTCATTCTGATTCTGATTCTGATTCTGATTCTGATTAGATACAGAAAAACAGTAATATTGTGGAATATTATTACAGTTTAAAATAATCGTTTTCTATTTGAATATATTTTAGCATCATACTTAGTCCAGCCTTCAGTGTCACATGATCCTTCAGAAATCATTCTGATTTGTTAATTTGATGCTCAAGAAAGTTCTTATTGTTGTCAATGTTGAAAACAGTTGTGCTGCTTAATATTGTTGTAAAAACATTTGTTTTCAAGATTCTTTAATGAATAGAAGGTTCAAAAGAACCATTTATTTGATATGATGATTTTTTTCTAACCATGTAAATTTTAACTGCCATTTTTCATCAATTCAATACATCTTTTCTGAATAAAAGTATTATTTTCTACAAAATAAAATAATAAAATCTAACAGACCCTAAGCATCATATATTTTATTTTATCTATATTATTAAGTATGTGTATAATACATCACAACATTCTTGAGCCAAATTGCACAATAAAATACAACACAATAAGTAGATACATGTAGGCTATTTACGTCAAAATATCATGTTTTCACGCAGCAGTGTTGCCAACTAGATACATGTACATGCACGATTGGGTTACTTTAACACTGTTGCCGCGGGCTTTTTTTTAATGTCCGCGGATTGAAGTGACCCCATGTGATACTTAGCTCCTGGAATGTGAATTTTACCAGAAGAACCCCGCCAAAATACGTGTTTTTTTACCCCCCGGAACGCATTTTTTTTTTAACCGGCGATCTCCCTCCAAACGCAATTGGGCGGGTTTTATTGAAAACCTGGCAACCATGTCACGTAGTGAAAAATATATCGCGGAGCAAAGAGGCAACTGACAACGAGCTGACAAACAAGACAGAGCAGGTACTTTAGGTATGAAACAAAGTCTCAGCTTTCACATTTTGTCATTTTGTAAGAAATTGAAACAATAAATACAGTTTTGTTGCTGTTTTACGTGTAGTGACAGATCGCCTCAGAATCAGCAGCACATAAACCGATCATCTCCTCTTTGCTAAACCTAGTTACAGCACAAAGAAACAACAATTAACATAAGAAGGTAGATTTGTTTCAATTCAAAGATGTCAATACACACATTTTTCAAGTTCAAGTCCACGGACGTTAATCTACTCTTTTGTCTTGTTTGTTTGTCAGACAAATTGGCATATTTGGCGTTACGATTGGTCAACTGCACTAATACTAGTGCAAGATAATTGTAAGCTGTATCGAGCAAATACTGTTTTGACAACCTGCATGGTCTCTAAACACTCATAAGACCATCCAATGAAATTCCTTTGAGTCCACCTGTTTCTTTTAAGGATAAAAAGCAACAGTATATATCTTGATTTGTGTGCTGTGTCTAATTCTCTCACTGAAGGCATCCACATAGCAGAGAAGTTAGGTGTGATGAGCTGTCACATCACAGATATTTAGATTTAAGACTCATGCCTGCCTTACAGAGGAAAGACTACACAGAGGAGCCTGTTACTAAACTGATCCATACCATATCTGACAATGAGGAAGAGCTGTGAACATCTCATGTTTCCCCCTCTATCCAGGTGGCATTTCCTCTGCCAGGCCCTGCCTCCCAAACCAACCCCCTCCACACTCCATCATCTGGCAATGGACTTTATTGTGGAGGTCACCTGAGATGGGCTTCTCTGAAACAGTGATGTCTCAAATCCAGTTGGTACTGTGATGCATTTATACAAATTATTGTAATACAATAAATAGAGTTTGGTAACTAACTTTTATTAATTGCAAGTTTGCACAAATGTGTTTGTTATTGTATTACAGTTATTTTTCAATCAATCAAACATTGCCAAAAACATTTATGATTTACAACAATATGTCACAAGTTAGCATTTCTTCAGAGTTGTAAGTATTGGTTTCTGGAACACAACAGTAAAAACACACACTTGACTCCTCCTTTGAATTTCACAAGATGTGTTGTCTTTTACACAGTAACATGAAAGACTTGAGCAGGAACCTGAGAGACCGAGGGGTGATGCCCCTCATGTCAGTTTGGACACTGAAGTCATCAGATATATCTCCTGAAACACAGCTACATACCTTTACTTTGATGTGTAGGACTGCGATAATAGCAGTCCTCTCATTGTGAGTATTATGACTTCAGAAATACAACACATCATGCACATCGATGTCGTAATCATATTTTTGTCAAGCTGAAACAATAGAAATATATAGTTAATAATTTATACAGGAAAACCTATATATATATTTTAATTTATATATATTTTATCATTTTTGACTTAGTCTTTTTTTTTAAATATTTTAAATAAAAAAGTTAGTATAATTTAAAAATATTAAACAATTTTTTACTTAAAAATTATTTTAATCAAAACATTTTAAAGGGTTAAGTACAACGCAGCGCTGGGTGAAATATGGACAAACTCAGCGACTGGATTGTTTTGACCCAGCGGTTGGGTTAAATGTTAAACCCAACCTTCTGGGTAGTTTTATTTAACTCAACTATTGTTTCAAAATTACTAAATGGCTGGTCTAAAATGAACCCAAAATTGGTTGTAAATTAAAAATCAGACACATAATTACTAGAGGGATCAGCAATAATCAAAAGGTGAACATTTGTTAAAAAGCTATTTAAAATAATTTTTAAAAATTATAATTTCTTCTTATTAATAAATGTTCATTTTAAGCAAGACATATAGTAATTTTTAAGCAATAGTTGATTTAAATAAAACTATCCAGACCTTGGACCACAAAACCAGTCATAAATGTCATTTTTTTTTAAAAGTGAGGTTCATCTGAAAACTGAATAAATAAGCTTTCCATTGATGTATGATTTTTAGTATAGGACAATAATTGGCCGAAATAGAACTATTTGAAAATCTGGAGTCTGGGGGTGCATAAAAATCTAAATATTAAAAAAAAAACTTCAAAGTTGTCCAAATAAAGTTCTTAGCAATGCATTGTATTTAACCCAGCATTTTTTGAGTGTACACTGATAATATTTTCTCACCTCTGTGCATGCTCTACATTTCCAGAATATAGTTTATCCTTAACATAAAGGGTTACTACAGCCTGATACAGAATATGATCAATCACACAGGGACGTCTACATTTCTTGGTGCTGTCACTTTCATTTGGTTTGAATGTGTGGTAGCAAAAGATTTATGTCTTAGAGCTCATTATAGAAAATTGACGAGGCTTAAAATACTCTCACCTGCAGAACAGCTTTTGGAGCACGGCTATCACTTGATCAAAGGCGTTCTGGTGAAATCTATGAGAAAAGTCCTCATGTTTTCTTAGAGGGAAAAAATTATATAACCCCTGTAAAAAACGAACTGTGTACAAATTTGCCCTTTTAGTTCAAAGATGATAATTATTATTTATTTAAGTATATTGTAAGTATATTTCTCCACAGAAATCTATTAAGAGGCCCTTTTTGAAAGGCAGGGGGTCCAACATGTGCAGCTCAGCTGCTAGCCTCAGCCAAATGTAAGACTTCCTGCACACATTACAGTAACAGAGTGAAAGATTTATATCCACTGCACCAAATATGACCCTGTGAGGCAACGTTCAAAACCATCATTATTAGTCCCACACCCACAGGTTATATGCTTAAACAGCACATACATGTTTGTCATTATAATTACTGTACTTTACAATAGTCTCATGATAGGAAATTGAATGTATCAACCCTTATACAATACATCTCCTTTGTTTGCTCTGTTGCAATTTGCTGTCACTTGAGTCATGGCAGTGATTAGGAAAATAAAGGGTGTGTTCAAGCTCTAAATCCACACAAACTAATTGGATTCAAATGAGCTCTCTTTGCCAATGGCAGTAAACAATCTGTCATATGTAGTCCTTCTTATAATAGAAACATCCAGCAAACTAATTCACAAGTTTAAGTGCTGTTGATTCCTAAAGGAAATGGGCTGGATCACTCTGTTTGATGAGAGCATTGCGATGAATAAAAGACAGCAATTTATCACTCTGTCACTTATTATGTGGAAAAAAGTACTTCACCACATTTACCTTTCACTAATTTTCTCCATAAATAAGCACCAACCCTTAATACTAAGAAGACAACTAACAAAGGAAATGATTTTTTAATTCACCCTCATATTAAACTAAACGTACATGACTTTGTGTGAAACTCAATAAGAGATATTTTGCACAATGTCCAAGATGCTCTTTTTTTTGGTCCCCATCCACTTTCATTAGAAAAAAAGTACTCATATGTACCACTGAGGTTCAAATATGAACCTTTAATGTACTAAAATGCACCCTTTAAGGATAAATAAAGTGCAAAGATGTACCTTTTGAAGGGGTAACATCCCAGTGACAGGTTTTGTGTCTTTAAAAAAAAAAAAAGCAGTTTGGACATTTGGACAAGTATCTCCTTTTGTGTTTTCAAAAATAAATAAATAAATAAAAAATAAAAAGGATAAGTACACTCTGAAGATCGCTGGGTTAAAAACAACCTAAATTGGGTTATTTGGCAACCCAGCACTGGGGAAATACTGGACAGAACACATTCTGGGTTATTTTGCCCCAGCTGGTTGGGTTAAATGTTTTTACCCAACTTGCTGGGTTGTTTTATTTAAGTCAACTATTGTTTAAAAATTATATTATTATATTGATGGCTTAAAATGGGCTGGAAATTAAAAATCACACACAGAATTATAGAGGCAACAGCAACAATCAAAATATGAACATTTATTATTAAGCAAGAACCCCCATGGACAAAAATATAAGACAAATGAAATTTATTTAGTTTTATTTGGGTGAATAAAGCATTTACAATCTTACATACAATTAAACTCATTTAACAATCATTGTAACATTTAAAAGTAGCAGTTTACTTTAAGTGTATTTAACCATTCTCTGTAATCACTTTTCACTGGAATAACGCTAATTCTCGTGCCAGTGGGTCATGGAAATCTGAGCTGGTGATGGGCTGCTGTTCGCCGGGGGAAGTACGAACCTCAGACGAATAAAATCAGTTTATGTTATGCAAGGCAAAAAGCATTTTTATTATGTGAAATGAACGACTGTTGCTGACAATGATACACAAAATAATATAATTTACAGCACAGTAGAGACTTTATAAATAAAATAAAATGTATACAAACTACCCAGCACCTGTGTAAAAATATAAAAAATAACCCAATAAAATGACCCAAAAGGCTGAACCCACCATTTGGATTAAAAAAGTAACCCAGCATTTGTTAGAGTGTAGTGCTTCTTGGTAGTCTGACAATGATACTTTTAAATAAACACGTTTTTATGAACATTAGGTACATGTCATTTTTTTATATTGCTCAGATATCACAAGGTTTTTTTTAGTATTATTTGCCGTTTATAATTGTAATGGCCTAAGTATTTCTAGAATCCTTCTTCACACTAAATGCAGTAGCTTGGCAGTGACCCAGCAGAACTGGGTGACAGACGGCTGTGGTTGTAATGAATGACAATAGAGCTGGTCACGTTTAAAGAAACGGCCTCCATGCAGCGGACGCCCTGTCAGCCATGCTTGATGTGATGGTACCGTCTGCAGAGGTGATGGAAAAGCCAGACCACTAGTGCAGTCTTTTACTGTTTCTTCCTCAGTGGAAAATCCTCATTTCCACCGAACACGTTGGTGTCTCAGGCACTGAGTGACCAGGGAATGTCTATATAGGGCTATACCATGACACGTGTAAGAGGATATTGGTGCATTTGAAGTTTTAAAAGCTTCTGCCTGAAAGATTTAGTAGGAAGAGAGAAAGGGGAATTGTATATGACACCTTTGCGAGAGAAGTCTTATAAATTGGAATCAATTTTTCAAAGGAAATAATAAAATCTTGTAACCCCTCCCACCTATTGCCATGCCTTTTCAGGCTTGACAATCGACATTTTTTACAATTACTGCTAAGTATTCACTTCCAGACTCGTACCTTCAATGGCTGCTCTTACAGTCCAAGCTAACTTTTTAATGGTCCAATTCAACCATTTTTATATCACTGCAGAAAATACGGGCTATTATTTTGGAGGAAACTCAGGATGTATATTGGACCGTAGAGAATGACAAAGCATCGATTTGGTTTTAAATTGACGAACTGATGTGAAAAGCAAAGTGCATATAATAGTCTGTGTGACTTCAAAAAGCACCACATGTTGAAAAAGGGAAAAGGAAAAAAGGATACTGTTCTGGTGTGTCATGCTTGACTGCACTGGCTTGTAACAAACTTGACCCAGTTGAGCTATTGGTGACGCAAGACAGATGCAGCGACATGTTCACAACGACTCGTCTGAATGTTCCCTGCTTTCATCAGGACTCAAACAGGCTTGCCAAAGCTATTGGATTTACTTGTATCATTTTCAGTAAATGAAGTCTATTTCAGCTCATCAACGTCATTTACCTTACCTAAGGAAGGGGACCTGTTGTGCAAAATTAACTTTTACATGCTGTTTAAACACTGATGTGTGTCCACAGTGTGTGTGTAAACAACCATATAATGGTTTAATAATCCCCATAAATCAGAAGCTGTGCTTGAAAATACGCTTTAAGATTTCCTGTGACGTCACACTAGGGATAAGCCCTGTCCATGACTAGTGATGATCTGCTTTATTTGCATTGACCATGCCCTGATTGAACCACAGATAATCCACCATGTTTATATCGTCACTAAACCACATAAAAATATCAAATATTGTTTTTGGATGTACAACTTAGAGTCTCCAAAGATTGCATCTGAGCCACAGAGAACACTGTGGATTAATGTAATTTATTAAAGGAACTACCTAAACTCATGACAAAAACGTACCTGTGGGAAGATGCGAAATACGTATTAATAAGTACATAAAAAAATTAACACTAGAGGCAGGAAAACAGCAGGCACTTGTAATTATTTTCATACACAGTTATTATTACAGCTCCTTATGTTTCATTTTCTGGACTTAACAAGCTTGCTTGGTAGCTCAGTCAGCATGGAATTGGACTTAGGATGCGGAATCCTTGGGTACAAATCCCGTGAAAAACATGACTCACGATGAAGGAGCTAAAAGATGAGAAATTGAAAAATAAGCTAAAACGACACGCTTTTCGATTACATTTTTATGTTACATTCGCTATTGTTCATACTATCGGGTAGGTTTAGGTGTAGTTCAGATGGTACATTATTTTAAAACGTCATGGAGCATTAGAGTTATAGCACCAGTCAACGGACAATGGAAGTCAGAACTGTGGTGACATACAAAACCAACGTCACATAAAACGTACCATATGTATGTTCATCTGTTCATAAAAAAAATAACTCTCTTTTAGTGCCACTTAGTGGACATTTCACATCGAATATGTCACAAAGTGTACATTGCGGTATGTATTTCGCATCTTGCAAAAAAGTTACCACAGTTACGTTTTCGTCATGAGATTAGATTAGATTAGAAGAGTTTTATATATTTAAATAATTTTATGCTGGACTGCTTCGTAAACAAGGGTCAGTTTAACACAGGATTCACACAGAAGCTGATTCTGAAAGATGGTTCAATACCAGCTGTTCAAACTTAAACATTAGTTTAAGTAAAAATCGCCTCATATTTTTTCTGAATGTTTAAAAATTGCGTTTCCGAGCGTGCTTGTTAGCATGCTGTACAGCTAATGTGGCTAAAGTTACCACTGACTGTATTCACAGAGAGCAGAGGTATGTCGTAACTTTTTCGCTGAAAACGATTACTACCTGCATATTTCATAAATAATTTCTAATATTCTGGCTGCGTGAGATTTTCCATAAGCACAAGCTGTAAATGCGCCATCCTCTTCTTGAAAAACATGACTCACAATGAAAGAGCTAAAAGATGAGTTATAGCGCCACTCAACGGACATTTCAAGTCAGAACTGCGGTGATATACAAAACCAACATCACATAAAAAGTACCATATGTACTTTCATACGTACTATTCTAATGAAGAAACTCACATCACGCGCACTGTATGCTGACCCTTGCATACGCATAAAAAGTGAGGTATACTTAACTAGGCATACTAGAAAAATCCAAGTAGGTGTGAGGGGCAAGTTAAAGCTAAACTCTGCAGGACACTGGCCCCCCAGGATCGAGTTTGGAAACCCCTATCTTACTGTAATTATGTATTTCAATTCTGAATCATAATTTGGACAAAACTCTTAAAACTAACCAATCAGTTGGCTTCATGTAACCCAGCAGTGAGAACCCAATGAAAGTCCAGCTTCAGGGATTGTAGCATTGCCACCACCCTCTAAATCTCTGTCAAATTTCAGTGAATCTCACATCTGTTACCTCAATGCGAGAAACCCCAACCTGCTGGCCCTAAGGACCAAACATGCATAACCTTCTATTTCCATGCTTGACCGTTACAAATCTCATCCAGAGGCTGTGTTGTAACAGCAGAAAGAGTTATTCATTCATGTAGACACGACCTGTGGTTTAGATAGCTGAGCTGATCCCTCTTCTCCACAGCCGCTGAACACCATTACCTTGTGTGTACAAACATGGCTAATAAATACATCAGATGGACAGTGCAGGGATGCTTTCCCCTTGTGATCAGAGAGGTCGTTAAACCCAGTTCTGCTTTATTAAAATGCAATTTTCTGCATCTGTAATAAGTATCAAAACTCAGCCGTTCTTCCTGCCTCAGCTCTTCCCAATGGAGAGGGGTTATTTACGAGCGGCCTGGCGCTGAATCCTTGAACATTTGAGGTAACTTCTAAAGTAGTATGATGGTCCAGAGGTGCCTAGAAGAGTCGGCATAATGCTCTTCAACCTCACCCAACACCTCCAGCCATCATTCTGGTGCACATGTAATTTAGAAGGTCCCAGTAGGGGTTCTGACTGTCAAAACTGCATCATCTTGGGAAGGCCATAGACATTTCAGTCAAATCTATGTTTTATTCAATGTCTCTCTGTCTTTAAGATTTGAACAATGAGCTATTGTTGGGATGATGTTCACATATTCATATTGTATCATCAGATTTTCTCTGGGTCCATTGTAGCGGTCTATAAAAGCCATTTCTTATGCAACCAAAGGACTTGACATGGCTCTCACTGGATATCATTTGGCCCTTGAAACCTTAGTTCATTCAAAGCCTGACATGTTAAAGCCTTCCAAACACTTTGTTGGATAGTCTTACCACTTCTTAAGAACATTTAATCCATATAGGCCCTGGAAGGTAATCCATGGGAGACTGGCAGGAGAGGACCTGGAACACGGGTCCTTTTTTTGGTATAGAGGCCATACAGGTCTTCACAAGTTTCACTCTCACTACTGCGGCTTTCCCTTGTGCTCCCCATGACTGCACTGTAGTCGTTTTTAGAGTTCAGGTCTCTGAGTTTAGGGTTCAGGTTAACTATGCCACAGCTCAAAAAGCACCAGATTACAACGCATCATGTGAGAGGAGGATTTCCTAAGAAAAGGTATAAAATGAGAAGCAAGGGTGGGAATATGTTTTAGGTCTGCTTGCAAGCAGGTATGTGGCTGCAGCTCTGCATTAGGAATCAGTTATGTTGTTTGTTCAGAGGTACAGTACGTTTTTATAAAAAGAAACTTAAACATTAGCTTAACCCCATGAATAAAAGTTGGAAGAAATACAATGTAAGACACCAAATATTTAAATAAAATAAAATAAAATCAGTTTAAAGGGATAGTTCACCCATAAATGAAAATTCTGTCATTAATTACTCACCCTCATGTAATTTTAACATAAATTAAGATATTTTTGTTACATTGTTTAAATTTTTTTTTATAATAGAAATTATTGAATAAAGTCATTATTTTTGTTTTCTTTGCACACAGAGTATTCTCATAGCTTCATAAATTTATGGTTAAATGACTGATGTCACGTTAATTACTTTAACAGTCTCCTTACTACCTTCTTGGGCTTTGAATGTGGTAGTTGTGTTGCTGTCTATGCAGGCTCAGAAAGCTCTCAGATTTAATCAAAAATATCTTAATTTGTGTTCTGAAGATGGGTTTGGAACAACATGAGGGTGAGTAATTAATGACAGAATTTTCATTTTTGGGTTAAACTATACCTTTAATATATTTTTTTAGGGATACATCATATAATTTACAGGAAAAAAATATTTTCATCCACCCCTACCCCCCCCCCCCCCTAACCTCCCTAAAAAAACACACACCATAATATCCATAAATTAAAGTATAAATTTCACTTATACTTAAAAAATAATTTAAAAAAATAATGAATTAAATACATTTTTTAAATTGGAAAAATGTAATTAATTTCAAGATAACCGTCTTATATTACGCATTTTTTCTTCTCAATTAAATTGCTGTTTTAAGGACGTTTTCTCGAAAACAAGACAAAAGTAAAGGATGTAAATGTGGAGTGGAAATTCTGAAGTAGTAAAAAGGAATGCAAAGGAAGTGTTCTGACATGTCCCTAAATATGTCAAACTGTTTCTCATAATGGTGCCCTATCAAAAAGAATAAATATGATCTTACTCTTTTTAGCGTCCATCTGAAAGTATGATTTCATGCAACACTCATCAATCATGGGATCAGTTACTGAGTCCCATATTATCCTGAGCACCAGGGAGAGTACACAAACTACAGCACACACTTAGTAATCGATGCACTATAGAAACCAGTCTTACATGTTTGAACTTCTAAACGTTCTTCTAACCTTCTATTTATCTTTCCACTTAGGATGTCAAGTGCATTTGTACCGTGTTTCCCCAGGATTTGTTTGTCCTTTTGGTGTGCTTTCCCCTGGTGGGAGGCTGGTCGTTTAACTGCAGAGGACTCAGCAGGACACAGCAAATGTCCACTTCCTCTCACACTGTCAGTGCTTCACCTGGGAATGTGATATATTGTGGTTTTGAAGGTACTTTTTTGACTTGACCCCTCCATTGTGTAGAAATGACTAAACAGGATCTGGCACACAATTCACATGTACATAAGGATTCAGTTTGGATACATAAAGTAAAAGTGTCACTTTTGTTTTAACCGTCATGTTGTGTTTCGGTCATTTTGACCCAGGAAGGATTTTCTTTTCCCAAAAAATGCTAGTTCTTATTATTACATTGAACTAAAACTTACTGACTTAGCTCACACAGGCTAACTTCCAGTCTACAAAAACAGTTTGTTTTCTGTCAGTTAGTATAGGTTTTGTATTTCTTTTTAGAACTCACTGATTGTAGGGTTCGTTCATTTGAGCTTACACTCTAAAAAATTATTTTATACATTAACCCATTTGCTGGGTTGTGTTTTGACACAACTTTTTTCATTTGAAATAATAAAAATGCACTCTGAAAGTTTTATATAGGACAAGAACAGTTCATATAATTTTGTTTTATTCAATCTCAAGTCAGTCTTCTAAAATGATAAAATCTTCAGAAACATTCAGAAAAGGTTTAAGAACATGACAGGAGCAGCAAGAGCAGCCAGTGGGAATATGTGGGAAGAAAACTGCTGTCAGTTGGCTGTTCCAGTTCATTAAATGACCTGCATTCATGAATTATCTTATATCCATGCACTCTAAAAAATACTGGGCTATTTTATTTAACCCAAAATGCTGGGCTGAGGTCATTTTTATCACATTTTAAACACTGTTGGGTAGTTTAAATTTTCCAGTTGCTGAACCTGCTGGGTTGCAACGCTGAGTTATTTAACGATCTTCGTGCCTTGAAGATGTTTAAATCACTCCCCTAATTATTATTTTGAAAGGGAAACGGGGCAAATTCAGTGGCTTCAACTGTTTTAAGGTAAATTTATATAATGTTTTCATTAATAGTTATTTTAAATTGGCAGAATTATAACTTTTTTTGTGTGCCAACAATAGTGTTAAACTTGGTTAAAAAAATAAAAAAAAACTCAGAAAGCCATTCTACATGTACTAGTATAGAGGTGTTATGGTATGTGAGACGACAGATTAAGAGTTTGATTGTATCAGTGACGGAAGGCTGAAGTATGTGAATATCTGTGATAATAGAGAAAATAGTCGTTTCTGTCACTGAAAAGCGAATTTAACAAAGTCAGAGTGAGTCAAATGACTAAAAATAAGCGAGTAACGACCAGTAGACCAATTTTGAGTAGACAGTGACGTCATTTGCAGCTACAAGAGCATAGTGGTTACAGTAAAACACTGGTAACAAATGGAGGTAAATGGGTAAAATCCATGGAATAAGAGAAAATAATATTTTTGTGCCTTTTGATGTCAAAATCGGAATGCAAATCATTTTTTTATCGATTACTGTAGTCAAAGACGTTTAAAGGGACATACTATAGATTAAAACTGCTATGATTATTCTACTTTTAAAGCATAAATTTGATTTAAACAATAGGTCTACATAATATTCACAATGTGCTGTTCATAGGGGACATATTGTATTAGCCCTACAGTTACAGCATGAAATATTATTTAAACCTATTACTATTAACATTTTTACATAACATTTATATATTTATTTTATCTCACTATTCTGACTCTTTTTCTCTCGCAAATGCAAATATATCTCTCTTAATTCGGATTTTATAACTCGATTTAACTAAACTAGTGAGTTTGTTCATTCTGGGGGAATAAACACGAGAAGTCTGGGATATAAACTCTAATAAGGAAAACCTTTCTCTCTTTTCCTCTTGGTTTAGAGTTATGAGATATAATCTCGGAATTGCGAAAATAAAGTTGAATTTTGAAATCTATTTATATTTTGAAATCAAATCAAATTTACTTTATTTTATTATTTTATTCCATGGCTTTACAGACTGCCACTTGAATCGCCCACAAAAAAACGGCATCACTCTTTCGGATCTGTAAAGGCCCGTTCACACCAAGAACGATAACGATAAAGATAACAATAACGATAACTATATTTGCGTCCACACCAGTGAACGATAAGTGTTTGTTCTTGTTGCATTTATACGGCACCGGTAGTTGATTTTATTCCATTACATTGAGTACAGACAAGGCATAAAACATAAAAAAAAATATGTCAGTGCCATTGTTTTGTATCAAGATGCAAACCAGTAGCGTTTTTTCTAAGGCACGTTTATAAAAGATACTTAAATGTCCTAAATGAGGTATGACCTAATCTTGGCTTAAACTGAAAGCCTAAATTGCTGCTACCACTAGTACTGCTGTTGTTGTTGTTTTCAGTTTCTCACTCACCGCACGACAGGAGCGGTTGGCCTTCTTCCATCATATCCGCAAATCCGAATCCTTAAGTTGTTGGGCTCTAGCTGGCACTCATACTTGGTCGCGGTATCAAACTGTATCGCAGAACAACACTTTTTGTAACGTTACTCATGGTAGCAGCTGCATCGCATAATACTCCGTATTAATCATTCAAACACACCTCACCAAACACTGCATGTCCAGTCTGTGATGAATACAGGCAAGGGCCAATGAGCATTTGATTATCCTGCTGTGAAACCTATCCTTTGAAGCGACAACAGTTGAATTTGTAAAGAGCGCGTCAGTCAGTGCGGACTGTAGGCCTATTCTTGGAAACGAGCTGGCAGCAGAAATCACACAGAGCATAATGAAATAATTTCATATCAGAATAACCCAATAAAATGACTCAAGAAGTTGAACCCAGCATTTGGGTTAAAAAAAAACAACAACAACAACAAAATTGCATTTTTAGTTTGCAGAAAATATTTTTTTTTATTTTGCAGAAAATAAAAATATAAAAAATAACCCAATAAAATGATCCAATACGCCAAACCCAGGGAGAAAAAAAAAACCCAGGGGGAAAAAAAGAGTGCAGAAAAACTACCCGGCACCTGGGGAAAAATATTAAAAATAAACTAATAAAATGACCCAACAGGCTGAATCCAGCATTTGGGTTAAAAAAGTAACCCAGCATTTTTTAAAGGTGCCATAGAATGGAAAACAAATGTCATGTCCCAGGTTGTGCTGGAGATGTTAAGTGCAGGGATGATTGGTGTCTGTAACTTACGCAGAAAGGCAAGGAAAACAAATAAGACGTTCTAATCAAATAAGGCGAGCCACTGAAGGGACATGGTTAGCTTACTGTTAGTGGTAGCCTTACATTGCAGTACATAAGATTTCGCTTACCACATAAACAGAGAAAGGAGAGATGACTGCGCGGACGATGGTGAATGATTTATAGATCCTGAGCATCACTAACAAGCATCAAAACTTATGTGGTAAGTACTGCCGCTGTAGTATAACGTTACATGCGATCACAAAAGTGAAAGTAAAATGATCGTGCATTCAAAACGGCAGTAAGGTAAAAATAATGTAAAATAAGGTAATAATAACAGACCATTTAATTCTAGGGACAAATCCTAGGGTTCTATGTAGATATCAGAAAACAATTTAAAATATTGTATCAATGCATTCTATGGCACCTTTAAAGTGTAGAAAAACTACTCAGCACCTGGGTGAAAATGTTCAAAATGACCCAACAGGCTAAACCCAGCATTTTTCAGAGTGTATGCTTTTGAGTGAACGTTTCCAAAATTATTTAAAAAATAATGTTTTTTTTTTTTTTTGCTCAAAAACTAAGGATAAGCTCAGATCAGTGAGGCCTACGATCAGTCAGTCCCAAAAAGAAATACAAAACCTATGCTAATCGAAAGAAAACAAGATGACAAAAAGGCCGAAGCCAAGATTTGGTGAAAATAAAGAATAATAAGAGATTTAAAGTCATAAAACAAAAAACAAAAAGGTTCAAGCGCTCCAAAGCAGGACTGTTAACCATTTTCGGCTGCTGCTAACATTGCTTTTATGGTCTGTGAGCACAAAACACTCAACCTCAGTGTAAAACGCTGCCCGAGGACAAGAGAAGTGTAAGGCGGTGTCCCTGACCCTGCATAAACACTTTCCATAAAAGTTAACACAAAAGATTTGAAGAAGCACAGGCCTTGAGGTTTGTGTGAAGATGAACTCGCCAGATCTGCTTTGCTTGAACAAGAGCAGATCCAAACGGACTGCCTGCAGTTACTGCAACGCCCTGCCGAACAGGGTGATGCAGCTATTTCCGTGAGCGTACAATACCAAAGGAATGCACAGAAAGCCATAAAAGACAAGCAGATCTGGATTCTAGATTGGAATATATAGAGGAGAGCATTAATCTCTGCTAGAGGTTTTCCTTTTGTTTCTGGAAGCCTCTTTCCAGGCTGGACAATTCTGTCCTTCATCTGTCCACTGCCTTTTTTTGTCAGGAGCTCTTTTCCACCTTTCAGCCTTTTGTAAAAAGATTTGGGAGGGAAGCAAATGTGTAACGGATGTTGGGTGATGTGATCTACCGAACTGATCTGTTCTTAGATACACTAACCTTTACGGATTAGAATAAATCAGAGGTGAAGCCTCAGTCTTCAACCCCCAGCCTTCTTCTTTTATTCTCTCTTCTCGCTCTCTCTCTCTTTTTGTGCAATCCCACATGTGCTCAATATATCACTTAAAGTATATCACCTTATACTTTTGTTTATCATCTCCTAGGATAACCGTGTGGAATCCTCATGCTCATGCGTTCCATGTCTATAGTATTTCCAAGCGCATTTTACAAGAGATCAGTTACTGAGCTTAATGCTTTGCAGCAGCAGCACTGGTAGCGCACATGATATCTTAAATGTAACAATCAAAGAAGCATGCAAGATTTCGGTATTTCCGCTGGCCTACAGATGTGCCGATGATTCTCTCACCCTATCGTCAGAAAGCTGTAATGTAATGGTGTAGAGAAAAAAAAAACTTCAAACACACTAACATCTTATGACCATGTGTCATATGACGTTGAATACAGAGCTGATTTACTATGGCTCTTTAAGCTATTTCTACTACCTCTGCTGGTGTGACACTATGGGTCAGAATTACTAACAGCGTATGCCAAAGTAAACCCTCTTTTTGGTGTTAAAAAAAACTACTGTCAAGATTTATTAAAGACACACAGTGAAATATTAGCAATGAAAAGGTGTGGACAGTTACATTTTAGGCCAACCTTATTGCATTTCTATCATGACAACAAATGTATTTGGTCTTGGCGGAATAGATCTGCTGTGCTGTTGCTGCTGCAAAGCATACTGCTGCTGCACAAGTAGCATATATAAAAACCTGTAGTAGATCTATACAGGTGGACCTGGGGAGGTGGAGGGTTTCAGATGAACTCTGAACGTGCTGCAAAATGCTCAAGTGAATGCTAACCAGCCATTTAAATGTAAAGCAGAAAGCACATTGGCTGCGTATGCAACATGAACCAATCAGCTTGTGTCAAGTAGTTTAATGCTGTAAATATTATCAGTTTGAGTTAATGACCCATCTGCGCCATTTTGAGTTCCAAGACGTAACTTGGCATTTGTTTGAGTTTCCCTTTTTAGATGCAGCATTATATGAGGAGAGTATTTAAATACATCATGCATGGTATTTGTGCTTTTATCTAACACCCCAAAAAGCATGTTTTAACCCATTTTGCACTTAACATGGCTGTGATAGATGCTAACTTGCACTGCTTATTGTTGATTGAATTGTTTATTATGGAAATGATCTGGCTGCATCTGTAATCTTTAATTTGTGCATTGCCAGAATTTTCAACTCCCATTGGTGCTTTTGTAGGATTGGCTTCTCATGCTAATTTGCCCTGTTCAGTAAATCTGACCCCTTCACTATATAAAATATAGTTTTTTAAAAAAAGTCATGCATAAAAAGCCAATTAAGATGATGCAATTTCATTGCTTTGGTTTAAGATGAAATTCCAAATTTTTTCCACTTTTCCATGCTGTTAACCGGCAATTTACTGGCAATATTTAAATATTTCTTTCTTTAATTTTAAATGTTTTAAACAAAAAATGTTTTCTTTGTGTTGTTTTATTTAGTTATCATTTTTATATACAAAAGTAAATAAATAAATACATTTTACTTAACGCTTATGACCCTGGGTTTATTTACACAGGGTTTATTAAGTAAAGATCATGTTCCACGAATATTTTGTAAATTTCCTACCGTAAATATACCAAAACTTAATTTTTATTTAGTAATATGCATTGCTAACAACTTCATTTTGACATCTTTATCATCAATAATTTTTTGCATTTTCAGATTTAAAATTTTCAAATAGTTGTATCTCGGCCAAATATTGTCTTATCCTTATTTAGTCAGCTTTCAGAAGATGTATTAATCTAAATAAAAAAAAGACCCTTATGACTGGTTTTGTGGTCCAGGATCACATTTGGTTATCATTTGCAATGTGAGCCAGATCCATAATGACGCCATTCACCAGGAAGTGACATCATTTTTGTTGACAAAACAAAAGCTAAACTTATTAAAAACATTCTGTCATGCTTTGTAGTATTAGTTGGCTTGCCTTGCTCTAAAACGATTTCATACTATAAATCATACTATACATTCATGATAATATCAAAATTGGCTAAATATATCTTCAAGGTGTGACCCTAATTAAAGATAACTGCATGAGAATTGGCGAAAAGTCTATAACAGCAAAAGTGAAAAACACATTGGATGGGTCAAAATTATCGATTTTTTTTAAATGCCAAAAATCATTAGGATATTAAGTAAAGATCATGTTCCATGAAGATATTTTGTACATTTCCTACCATAAATATATAAAAACGTAATTTTTGATTAGTAATATGCATTGCTAAGAGCTTCATTTGGATGACAATAAAGGCGATTTTCTCAATATTTAGACTTTTTTTTGCACCCTCAGATTCCAGATATTTAAATAGTTGTATCTCGGCCAAATATTGTCCTGTCCTAACAAACAACACATAAATTTTATTTATTCAGCTTTTAGGTGTTGTATAAATCTCAGTTGCAAAAAAATTACCCTTATGACTGGTTTTGGGGTCCAGGGTCACAAATGTCAAAAAGCTCACACTAAAAAATACTGGGGTCAAAAACAACCCAGTGCTGGGTGAAACATGGAGCGATTAGATTATTCTGACCAAGCGGTTGGGTTAAAAAGGTTAAACCTTCTGGGTAGTTTTATTTAGCTCAACTATTTTTTTTATTACTATATGGCTGGCTTAAAATGAACTTAGGTTGTAAATCCAAAATCAGACATATAATTACTAGAGGCATCAGCAATAATCAAAAGGTGAACATTTAATAAGCAATTAAAAAAAGTTCACTATTTAATTATTATTTATTCAACTTATTAATACATGTTCATTTATTAAATATATTAATAAACTTTAATTTCCAACCTATTTTGGGTTCATTTTAATCAAGAAATCCAAAGAGTCCATATTTCACCCAGCATTTTTTTAATGCTTGACCAAGTCATATTTTTTACAAAGCAAATAGCGTGCTGCATAACAGAAATGACCCACCAAAAATTTACAAACACATGTTAACTTTTCATTTCAACTTCTCACTCAGATTTTTATTATACTAATATCATTCATCCTGACAAGTATTTCATTAAACTGAAAAGAATGAAATCTCAGGCTATTAGTCCTCATAGCACATGTTGAAATTATCACTTTGTTGCGCTAAGTAGAAAATGAATGTGCTTGTACATACTCATTACTCATGCCGTGTAAATCCTCTACGGAAATTATTAATCTCTAAGGATTATTAATGACCAGTGACCATTTGCTAAAATAGCATATTCTTGACATTTGAATGAATGAAGGCTTCCAGTGACTCAAAAGCTGTATGTGCACCAACAGAGCCAAAGAAAATGAAGGAATAAAAAAAAAAAAAGGAGTGACACTGGAGATAAATGAGCTTCCTTTCTGCAGGCTGAGAAATGAACGTGAAGTCAGAGAGGAGTAGGACGTTCCATCCCACAAGTCAGCCAATCAATGCCTTTACAGAGACACCGGCGCTGTCTGCTTCTGTACGGCTGGCTGATGGGACAAATGAGCTTTTGACTGATGACGAACAAGTGAAAGACATGTCCGCACTCAGTCGGCTCATGGCCAAACCATACCGATAGCCGCCCGGTGACTGTCTAGTAACTTCATGAAATTGCTTTTAAATGAAAAGTCATGAGTTTAGAATTTTATTCGGCTGAAAAAAGTATAAGTAACATCACTGTAAAATATGCCAGTGCTCTTATTATTCAATATTCTGGATAAAGCTACTTATGCACAAACAGAAGCTCAATCAGTATCAAATTTTAGTGTTTTAAGAACAGAACAAGGGTTTTGTTTTACAGCGCTTGTCCACATTTGTATTATACTTAGACACACACACACACACACACACACACACACGTTAGAGAATGTCTATCCGTTTCCCTTGAAAAAAAAAAAAAAACATAAAAAGAGAACAAAAGTATTGTATCGAATAGACCAAAAGGTCAAGAGGAGGCAGTCAGATATGGTGTGTTAATGTGACCAGGAAAAGTGGAGTTAGTTTTAATGTTTCACATGCTAATATTTTTATAGTCTCCCACAGTTTTGTATTACATGACACTATGGAGAAGGAGGGGGGCACCTTTCAGATATTGAAACCTTATGAACGCTGCTGTCAGTGTTCCAGCTCCATGTCTGCTTGAATGGAGATGCACAAGCAGCACTTTCTCTCTCTTTCTCTTTTTCTTGCTCTCGCAAGTTTTTTTTTTTTTACATCCACATGTAAGCGGGTGAAAATGTTAATATGTTTCTGAGAGCAGAAGGGATGGGGGTGCAAATATGTTTTAGACAACAGAGTCTTGTTTTCAGAAAACAAGAAGGGTGTTTAAGTGCCGATAAGAACGTGGCAGTATTAACAGAGAAGAAGTTGTTCATATCGGAAATTTCCATGAATTGAAGAATGGGCTGGTCTGAAATGGAAAATGTTTGCTTTGTGTAGATGATAAACAGAAAGTGTGTGTATTGCACTAAAATATAATTTAATATATTATCACAAAAAACTCAGTGTCTACACCTGCCAAGGAATTGAGATAATTTGTCATCCAAAATATTTATATCACACCTTGCAATGAAAAAAGAGACTAACAAAAGAAAACAACAAGAAAAGATTAAATGACTTCAAAATGTAACAGTAAGACTTTACAATATGGTGTCATTTGTTAGCATTAGTTAGTTAATAAAATACTGTACAGTTGTTCGTTGTTAGTTCATGTCCGTTCAAAGTGCATTAACTAATGTTAACAAACACAACTTGTGATTTTAATAATGCATTAGAAAAAGTTTAAATTAATATTAACTAAGATTGATAATGCTGTAGAAGTATTGTTTATTCTTAGTTCGTTAACTAATGTAGTTAACTAATGTTTATTAATGAAACCTTATTGTAAAGTGTTACCAATTTAACAAGTAAATCAAATAAAATATGTTTCTCATATCTGGAAAAAAAATTAAGTCAAAAATATTTTTTGATATAACTTAAAAGTATAGTTTACCACAAAATAACAATTCTGAAAGCATTTTTGCTGTACCAAACCTCTATCAATTTCTTCTGTTGAACATGGAAGAAGATATTTTAAAGAATGTTGGTAACTAAACTATGGAAGCCCATTTCTGCCACTGAATAAAAAATAAAAAATGTGTAAAAAGTTTTTTTTTCTCACAATTGTGAGATATAAACTTACAACTGAGTCATAAAGTCAAAGTTGTGAGATATAAAGTCACAATTCTGAAAAATAGTTAGAATCGCAAGATATAAATTCACAATTCTGACTTTTTTTGTCAGTTTATGTCTTGCAATTCTGAATTTATAACAATTAAGTTGTTAAGTCAGAATTGTGAGATATAAACTCACAATTCTGAGAACATATTTTTATTAGTCATTTTTTCCCCTCAGAATTGGACTTTATAACTCAAAATTGCGACAATTCTGAAACAAAAAGTCATAATTGTGAGGGAAAAAGTCATAAGTGCGATATACAAACTTACATTTGTGAGAAAAAAAGTCCAAATTGTGAGTTTTTATCTTGCAATTCTGACTTTATAACTTGCAATTGCGAGTTTATATCTCACAATTCTAAAAAAAAGTCAGAATTGTGAGGAAAAAAGTCAGACTTGCAAGATAAAAACAAGCAATTGTGAGGAAAAATAAGAATTGCGATATATAAACTCCCAATTGTGAGAAAATAAGTCAATACTGCAAAATACAAACTCGCATTTGTGAGAAAAAAGTCCAAATTGTGAGTTTTTATCTTGCAATTCTGACTTTAGAACTCGCAATTGCGAGATTTGTGAGGGAAAGTCAGAATTGTGATATACAAACTTGCAATTGCGAGACAATAAGTCAGAACTGCAAAATACAAACTTTCTTTGGTAAGAAAAAAGTCCAAATTGTGTTTTTATTAGGGGTGGGCATAGATTAATTTTTTTAATCTAGATTAAATCTTGGAATTAATCTAGATTAAAATGGCTAATTTGAATTCTGCTGAAGGCATTCAGAATATGTGTGCTACCCAAATAATGACTAAAAGTAAGTCTTTGAGAATGGATCATAAAGCTCATAAAGCTGTTCTATGATAATTTGTTGATGAAAATAAATTATGTTCAATTAGATGTACTTGTGTTTACTAACTAACTAACAATGAAATTATTTTTTCTACCTATTAGATTGTGTTTTTTTTTACGTCAACACCTACCCAGCCCATTACATGTTACACAGTACTTTTATTTTGACAGGTTGCCGTGACGTTTCTGTGTCATACAGTATGATATGATGCTAGTTTTCTCAAATGAAACGGTAAAAGTGACACTCACAGCAGTTTGGGAGATTAAGTTTATCTGTTCATGTGAGATTAAAAAAAAGCCAAAAATTACCGGGAGTGTCACGTGTGTTTCAGTATGAGTGTAGTAAAAGCTCGTCTCCGCCATGCATACATACAGCTAGGCAAACGGAACATTTCAGATTCATATTAAAACGGTCTTTTTGCATTTCAGTTTTCACATACACTAGTCCATATCGCGATTTGAATTAAGTGACTGACCAACATTAGATTTATGAATCCAAAAAACGACGAATTTACGTGGCATTTCGCGCTATAGTAGATTCGGTTTTCATGAATGGAGGACGACGCGATCCTGTCTGTGTTTTGGCGGAGGAGACTTAAACGCGTGACCATATTCGGTATACATCCGCGTTAAACTATCAAGGTGAAAGTCATCATAGCTTGCGTAGTTTAGACCCAGCTCCCAACCCAAATATGAGAATAGATTAACGGCGATATTTTTTTTATCGCACGATAAGAGTTTCGCGTTAACGCAGCACGTTAACGCCGATAACGGCCCACCACTAGTTTTTATCTTACAATTCTGATTTTATAACTTGCAATTGCGAGTTTATATCTTACAATTCTGAATAAATTTTGAATTGTAAGGAAAAAAGTCCGAATTGCAAGATAAAAACTGGCAATTGTGAGGAAAAAAGTCAGAATTGCGATATATAAACTCGCAATTGTGAGAAAATAAGTCAGGACTGCATACAAACTCAAAATTTCGAAAAAATAAGTCAGAACTGCGAGACAAACTCGTATTTGTGCAAAAAAGTCCAAATTGTGAGTTTTTATCTCACAATTCTGAATAAAGGTCAGAATTGTGAGGAAAAAAGTCACAAGTGCGATATATAAACTCGCAATTGCGAGAAAATAAGTCAGAACTGAGATACAAATTCGCATTTGTGAGTTGTGAGTTGAAATTGTGAGTTTTTATCTTGCAATTCTGACTTTATATCTCACAGTTCTGAAAAAAAGTCAGAATTGTGAGGAAAAAAAGTCCCAATAACCTTTTTTTTTCTTATTCAGTGTCTTCCATACTAAACAGTATAGTATATTATCACAGTTTTTTTGATTAACTTGAGGGTAAGCAAATGATGAAATGTTAATTTTTAGGTAGTAGTTTTACTGCCTTGTTAACAAATGGCTTCCCGCTTTGTTTATGTTTATGCTATTGATTTTCTTTGCAGGAAAAATGTTTTTTAAATATGAATAATATTTCTAAAACATAACTAGTGAAGAAGTTTTTGTTTTAAGACATAATATTGTTTTGCACTTTTGTTTATCTGGTGACCAGGTGACCTTTGCTCTAAAGCATCTATTTGTATAAATATTCAAAGAGAGACACTTGATCTAACACAATGCCTTCTGAACTGAGGGAAAGCTGCACAACAGCTCGTGAGACAAAGAGAAAACGGCAGAGAAAAAGCGGGAGAGAGCAGAAGATGGCCAGATAACTCATCTATCCTATTGTGGACCTCTTAACGCTCCTGCAGCTCAAGAAAGCAGTCGATCATATAAACAGATAGCTCTGCGTCAGTGAGAATTCATCTTCATGCATACCTTTCTCTGAGATAACACAGCAAAGCACAAGACAAGTCCTGTCTGTTAAGTATGATTTGTTTAGAGAAATACATGTAATACACTCTTAGTGAGGCTATTCATATTTTGTGCACAAAAAACAAGCAGTCCTTCTCCAGAACACAGACCACATTTAACTCGCTTCATTAACAACCGTCACAACTTACACTGCGAATGAAAGCTTGTATCCGCACTTAATTTTAGTTTTACAGCCGGAGTCCTTAATTCAGAAAAGCTGATCCATGTTTGAAAGCTACAAAGCAGCTCCAGTTCACAAAACGCCGACCATCTGATTAGACACATGTTGAAGTCATTGCTGTTGACTTCCACTCCATCCAAGAGCTGCATCAAAGAGACGCTGACAGTCCTCATATAACATAATCCTTGGCAGGTGGAATAAAACAACAGATCTGGCTCAACTGCATGGATTCTGTGGTCAAAAAAGAAAGAAAGAGAGGGAAAAAAAGAAAGAAAGAGAGAGACAGTGAGAAAGAAATGACAAATTAGCTCTTACAAGCAGGCGTTAAATGAAAAAAATATCTGCTCACACACAGTTTTCCATGTTTTATGGGGACATTATATCTATATCATCTATATCTATGAATCTAAAATGTCAAACAGACTAATTTTTGAAGAATGAGCTATGGTTGAAGTCAAAAGTTTACGTATACCTTGCAGAATCTGCAAAATATTAATTATTTTACCAAAATAAGAGGGATCATACAAAACGCATGTTCAAAAGTGTACACCCCTGGTTCTTAATGCATTGTGTTTCCTTCTGAAGCATTACTGAGTGTTTGAACCTTCTGTAATAGTTGCATATGAGTCCCTCAGTTGTCCTCAGTGTGAAATGATGGATCTCAAAATCATACGGTCATTGTTGAAAATGGTTTAAATACACAAAAATGCTAAAAAAACCAAAGAATTTGTGGTACCTGAAGGACTTTTTTGTGTATGTATGCACATTTTTGAACAGGGTCATTTTTATAAATTCAAGTATTATTTTCTCTTGTGGACTATATGTAAATATCGTTTATGTGAAATATCTTATTCAGGTCAGTAGTAAATAAAAAATACCATGCATTTTATATGATCCCTCTTATTTTGGTAAAATAATTAACATTTTTCAGATTCCGTAAGGTGTATGAACACTTTTGACTGTAACTGTATATATGGGATGACTAACTCTTTTTTAATTAAGATGGGAAATGGGTTCCAATTTTACTAGCAAAATCTAAAATAAATTATCAATAAAAATATTTTGGTAAAAATCAAAGTGACATTACTTTTCAACCATCACATCACAGACACAGATGAACTACACAGTCGCAAATATGTCAGGCCCTCTTGTTTGTCAGCCACATGATGAAGAAGTAGGAAAACTAATCATGACTTAAGGAGTGAAAGGTTATGCTGAAGCAATTAGACCTTGGTGGTGGTCCATGAGTCGGGCCATAAAACAAAAGATCTAAACCAGACACAGATAGCAGGCAATGAGTTACAAAAGCAGGAAAGACGAGTCAAATCATTTGTCACTGTTAAAAAGCATTAAGCTGTGGAGGTCTAAATCAGTTTCACAGTCTGCAAAAAAAGTGTAGTACATTAGCACTTTTTATTTAAAACAAAATCATTGAGGAATCCTGCCATGCTCCTTACTGAGTTTTTATTAGCCACAATGATAAAACAGAATATTATTGGCTTAAAACATGTCATGTGCACATGATTATGTGTTCGGTGCTGTTAGGGTTACAGTCTCTATGTTAGCGCCAGTTATCTAGCTTGTAATTTGAAAACCATATTCCTGAAGGAAGTGAATGATATCAAAGCAAACTGGACAAAACTACAAAATCGAGACCAAAATTACCTCATGGCACAAGCCTTTTAAAATGTCACCATTTGGCAATATCAAAAATGTTTTATGACAAAATGGCATACAGTTTTTCAACAGGACTGAGGAGCCATAAAAGTTTTAAATGTGTTCTTTCCTTTTTGCGGTTTCTCACACAGACTTGAAAAGTTTAAGATCAGTACGATTTTTAATGGTTTTTAAATACATTTCTTATGCTCATCAGGGATGCATTTATTTGATCAAAAATACAGAAAAAAAAAGTACTATTGAGAAATATTATTTCAATTTAAAATATCTGTTTTCTATGTGAATATATTTTAAAATGTAAATTATTCCTGTGATACAAAGCTGAATTTTCAGCATCACTACTCCGTCTTCAGTGTCACATAATCCTTCAGAAATTATTTCAGAAAATCAGAAATTATCAACGTTGAAAACAGTTGTGCTGCTTAATATTTTGTTGTGATTTTATTTTCTTCAGGATTCTTTAACAAATAAAAAGTTGAAAAGAACAGCGTTTATTAAAAATAGAAATCTTTTGTAACAACATAAACTACCATCTAAAAGTTTGGGGTCATAGCAAAGACTTATTGTTAGAAAAGATTTATATTTTGAGTAAATGCTGTTCTTTTTAACTTTTTATTCATCAAGAATCCTGAATTCACAGTTTCCAAATATACAGCCGTGGCCAAAAATTTTGAGAATTACATAAATATTGGAAATTGGAAAAGTTGCTGCTTAAGTTTTTATAATAGCAATTTGCATATACTCCAGAATGTTATGAAGAGTGATCAGATGAACTGCATAGTCCTTCTTTGCCATGAAAATTAACTTAATCCCGAAAAAAACTTTCCACCGCATTGTTAAGAAGGCTTCAGGGCGTCCAAGAAAGTCCAGCAAGCGCCAGGATCGTCTCCTAAAGAGGATTCAGCTGCGGGATCGGAGTGCCACCAGTGCAGAGCTTGCTCAGGAATGGCAGCAGGCAGGTGTGAGCGCATCTGCACACACAGTGAGGCCAAGACTTTTGGAAGATGGCCTGGTGTCAAGAAGGGCAGCAAAGAAGCCACTTCTCTCCAAAAAAAAAACATCAGGGACAGATTGATCTTCTGCAAAAAGTATGGCGAATGGACTGCTGAGGACTGGGGCAAAGTCATATTCTCCGATGAAGCCTCTTTCCGATTGTTTGGGGCATCTGAAAAAAGGCTTGTCCGGAGAAGAAAAGGTGAGCGCTACCATCAGTCCTGTGTCATGCCAACAGTAAAGCATCCTGAGACCATTCATGTGTGGGGTTGCTTCTCATCCAAGGGAGTGGGCTCACTCACAGTTTTGCCCAAAAACACAGCCATGAATAAAGAATGGTACCAAAACACCCTCCAACAGCAACTTCTTCCAACAATCCAACAACAGTTTGGTGAAGAACAATGCATTTTCCAGCACGATGGAGCACCGTGCCATAAGGCAAAAGTGATAACTAAGTGGCTCGGGGACCAAAACGTTGACATTTTGGGTCCATGGCCTGGAAACTTCCCAGATCTTAATCCCATTGAGAACTTGTGGTCAATCCTCAAGAGGCGGGTGGACAAACAAAAACCCACTAATTCTGACAAACTCCAAGAAGTGATTATGAAAGAATGGGTTGCTATCAGTCAGGATTTGGCCCAGAAGTTGATTGAGAGCATGCCCAGTCGAATTGCAGAGGTCCTGAACAAGAATGGCCAACACTGCAAATACTGACTCTTTGCATAAATGTCATGTAATTGTCGATAAAAGCCTTTGAAACGTATGAAGTGCTTGTAATTATATTTCAGTACATCACAGAAACAACTGAAACAAAGATCTAAAAGCAGTTGAGCAGCAAACTTTGTGAAAACTAATATTTGTGTCATTCTCAAAACTTTTGGCCACGACTGTATATATATAATTAAACAGCACAACTGTTTCCATATTGATATAATATTAGAATGATTTTTCAAGAATCATATGACACTGAAAACTGAAGTAATGGCTGATAAAAATTCAGCTTTGCATCACAGGAACAAATTATATTTTTAAATAAATTATTATAGAACACCATTATTTTAAACTGTAATATTATTTCACAATATAATTTTTTTATTTCTGCATTTTTGATCAAGTAAATGCAGCCTTGATGAGCATATAAGAATTCTTTAAAAAACATTAAAAATTGTACTGATCCCAAACTTTTGAGTGGCAGTGTATGATGTACAGGAAAAATGTGCTTAGCTTTACAGTGTGATATTTGTCAATTGTCACTAGTGGAAGTTATGTAGCCAATTATATGATTGATTTTTTAATATATCTTCATTCAAAGATAAAATAAAAAAAAATCACATTCACATGCATGTAAAAATAAATATGTATACACTACTGTTTTATACTAAGAAAAGTATAATTTTATTCAGCAAGGATGCATTAAATTTAAAAAGTGACAGATATTTATAATGTTACAAAGGATTTCTATTTCAAATAAATTATTCTCTTTTGAACATTTATTCATCAAAGAATCCTGAAAAAACAACAACAATGTAGGTTTCAAAAAATATTAAGCAGAATTTTTTTTTTACAATAATTTTTCTAAATGATCATGTGACACTAAAGACTGGAGTAATGACTACTGAAAATTTTGGTCACGTGAATAAAATTTAATTAAAAAAATATTAAAACTGATTTGTAAAATTCTAATAATATTTAAAAGTATTACTATTTTACTGCATTTTTGATCAAATAAATGTAGCTTTCTTATTAACACCAAACCTTTGAACAGTGCATAACATTTTAAAAAACTCTCCCAAGAGTAATCAGAGCAGTTGTTTATTTTGGGTGAGAATAATCACACTCGGTTTTGAGGAACACAGTGACAGAAACTAATTCTGAGACTCGGATGTGAAAGGGCAGTGACTTGATCTCAATGGAAAACATTCCCCACCTCGATCCATTATATCCTTAATTTGGGTGTAAAACTGACAAAGGCACTTTGGAGATTTATGTGCTTCTTTGTACTGTTGACTCCCATGTGTGCAGACTGTTAAGATGGTGACTGGACAGGCCAGCTAAGATTTTTTAACACAAACCTCAAACACCTTTAATCTGCCTCACAAAAACCCTTCACACTCACTTGTTTGGATTAGATCTGGCCTCCACACATGGAGAAAGCATAGAGGGCAATTAAAAACACACTGTATCCCTGCCGGTGGCCTTTTGCACTGGCAATAGCTTCCACACTTTAGAGCTGGGCGCGTCTGCTAAACAGATAAAGCGTCGTTCAGCTTCTGTTACACTTTGCCCGCCGTCAAGCAGAAGTTACACATCCGTCCACTTGAAGCCACCCTCTGTTTATTTGCTTACACAGCTTGGTAGGAGGCCATTCGTTTGGTCGTTAAGACTTTGATTGCCACCTGCACCTGTCTCAGACAAGGCTGTTTGTTACAAAGTCTGCTACTTCATTCGGAGCTGCAGGGGAACATCTGATGGGCGGGGAAGCCTGAAGTGTGGGATGACTCTCTGCTTTTCACTCTCTCTTACCGGTCTGTTTGAATCAGCCTTTGTACAAAAGATGGAGTGAGTGGCCATAGGGTAATTCTATACCGCATTTACCTCCAAATGAAGCAGCAGGATGAAGTGAGTCATTTGGTTCAGATAAACAAATTTGTGCAAACCTCAGCCCGCCTCTGGCCTCAAATGTGTCTTACAATGCACTTTAACACGAGATGACCGAAAGTAAACTACTACTAGATAATACTCTAAGAGAGTGGTTTACAGTGAAAGACATTAATCCAATTTGTGACCCTGGACAACAAAACCAGTTTTAAGTAGCATAGGTATATTTGTAGCAATAGCCAAAAATACATTTTCTTTTATGCCAAAAATCATTAGGATATCAAGTAAAGATCATGTTCCATGAAGATATTTTGTCGATTTCCTACCGTAAATATATCAGACTTAATTTCTGATTAGTAATATGCATTGCTAAGAACGTCATCTGGACAACTTTAAAGGCGATTTTCTCAATATTTAGATATTTTTGCACCCTCAGATTCTAAGATTCCTATCTTAACAAACCATACATCAATGGAAAGCTTATTTTTCAACTTACAGATGATGTATAAATCTTATGACCCCTATGACCCTTATGTTTTCCAGGGTCACATTTTTTGAAGCGTGTGATGCTTACTTTTGATCATCTTATCATATATCTTAATTATCTCATAATCATAATGACAAATGACAAGGATCTGGTCCATTTCATACAAGTCTAAATTATTTTCTCCCGGTCACTTCATATTTGTTTATGTCTGTATGGCAGCTCATTTCAAAAGGTAAGGGAGGCAGTGTCTCCTCAAAATATTGGATGAGAAAAAAATGTGTAGTAAAAAAATAAAACAGTGCCAATGTTATGAAATATAACATTAAAAAGTGTTTAAACAAAAATGTATACAGTGATGCCAGCAGGTAAAGTTACAGCATTAGTCTGTGTCTCTTTCACCTCCCCTGAGCCCATTGAGTTTTAACAGACCACCTAAAGCGTGCGGTGGGTTTGTTGGGGCGTATTTGAGAATGAATGGGAAAAGGCAATGCCTCCATTGTGATATGACTGGTTATGATTGGTTCATCCGATAAATCCTGCTTCTTGTGTTCATGTGTCTTTCACGTTCGTGAAACAGTTTGAATGAACAATATAATGCTGTTATGGGAAGATTCATTTTAAATAGTACGTAAACAACTCACACACTTAGATATAACCACTTTGTTACATCGAAATAAGACTTGAAATATCCTAAAACATTATCTGTGTTTTTTTAAATAATCAGATTTACCATCTTTGATGACTGATGATCTACATTGTGAAAGAAAAATTATAAAATTGAATTGCTTTCTCTTTTTCTCTTTCTTTCTTGTTTCTCTCTCTCTTGCTTTCTTTCTTTCTCTTTTGATAGTATAATTAATGTTTATTTACCCAAGGAAATTTGACTGGGACATGAATTTACATTTGATTTAAAAAAAAGGACTTAAGGACTTTGCCTCCTCATTTCTGAACACCACCACACACACCAATGTTGCACTTTTGCAACGTAACATCTTGCAGTGGTACTTTATATATCATTATTTCTTGAAATTGCAACTTTATATCTCACAGTATAACTTTTTTTTATTCAATTACATGCTTCATTTTTTACTCTGAGAAAATGGGTTTCCTTTCCATACTGTATGTCTGACAGCAAAACAGAGGGCCATTTTATATTAACCAAATATTTACTGCAGCTGCAAAAAGTGGTTATTTTTCTGGCAACATATTGCGATTTGAAAAGTGGAACGCACGTAAGAACAGGTCTGTTTTGTTTCGTTCATGGTAAGCCACGCCATGCAATGCCTGAGTGCACAAATCATTTTAGTCTTCCATGAGAGCCCAGCTATCTAGGGTAGGAAGACGCTATAATGACATCTAAATCAGTGATTCTCAATGACTGCTGTTGTTTTAGCATTTGCCTTGCTTCTGTTTTACTGCCAGACCGCTTTTGGCTCTGGATTTTCCTCTTCAGAGGCCAACAACATGCACCAAATGTTTCACATTATCGGTGTGAAAATCCCCCAATTCTTTCGCTTTTTTTCCTTACAAGTCCATGCATCCGTGGAAACTTGATATTTCATATTTCATTCTGGTTTGCGGATGTCATCACGAGAGATGCTGGTTCACATGCAACCGGCCGCCCGAGTCCTTTGATCAGCCTGACCACGACTAATTACGAATGGAGAACAACTGAAAGAAATATCGAGAGATTTCATGGGAATTGGCACAATGGCCCAAGTTTCCTAATTCCAAACGGTCACTGAATGTTCATTGAAGAGGTAAAGCGTCTTTTCAAACAATGTCACGGAGTAAATTATAAAAGAAACAACACCTCAGATGATATATACATCAAGTATACATTTAAGTATTTGACAATGGCGATAAATTGGATTCCGTTCTAAAGAAAGGTTTCAGATCCAAATCAAAAGTGATCGTACTACAAAGTTAATCTGTCGAATGTGACTATCTGAGCTTATAACTAAAACCATGTTGAAACTTTGAGCAGGAAAGGCGAACATATGTGATTCAGAGCATTCGAAATAAAGACCTGCAGCTCTGGAAAACAATATCCCTGAGCTGAGATATCAAGGGAAAGATGTAAAAGGAAATTTAAAGCAGCATAAATGTTCTGAGTGTTTAAGAGTGGTGCAAAGGTCCCAGGGGTCTCATCTGGCAAAGGCCTTTGTTCACAGGGCAGGATGTATCCAGCAAGATAGTTTCCTTTCCATAACATTCCTCATCTCAGATGTGCTCCATAGTATGTTTGAGTTCCTTATCAGTTTGCTGCAAAACTACAAACTATTTCACTTTAACACAGTTGGGATGCCAAGAATGTCCAAAAAGTAAACTGGAAAACGAGCAGCTGAGATGGCATGTTAGTCCACATAGTTTCTGGAAGGCATTTCTAAATAGCTACAGATTTTTTTCCAGAAGAGATGCCAGGTCAAGCCTGGTCACAGCAGCAGGTGACTCAAGTGAGGTCATTATGTGGTCGTTAGGGTGATTTGAAACCAGCGAGCAACTGCTGAGTTCGGAGGTGAGAGCTGTCACACATCCCGCAGGAGTGTTTTTGTTTTCATTCAGCTTTCTTTTTTTTTTCAGGGGTGCTGTCTCACACCAGGCTTTTACTTTTTCCTAACAAGCGTGAAATGCACGTTATCTTCAAAAAGGAAAGAAATTAGTAAGACTAGGCGCTTCACACGAGCGCTTGGCCTCTTATTGACAGCAGTGAATTATGCCATTTCGAAAAAGAAAACAAGGATTTTCATAGACATCTTAATCGACACAGCTACACTGCTGATTTTGCCATCAGCGTTTCCGTAATAAATCAGAAAATTACAAATGCGTATTGCACTTTTGTTTCAATTGTTCACACGGACAAATTCAAAGCTCTTATGGATCCGTGAAACCCATTCTCCCATGTTTTGGCTGACTTTCCCAGGCCATACTGTGATCTGCCTGGATTCAACTTACATCTCTTTCTCTCCGCTGTTTGCAACAGGTTCACTGCCATAGAAAGCGAACTGTTCCACATTAAATCCTCCCAACTACCTGTCTGATAGTATGCCAGCTGTATCAAAGTCAGCCAGGCCTTCCCTGCAGCGCTGGAGAGCACAGAAAGCCTTGGCCTTCGTTCAGCTTTGTAATGACTCTGGAATACACTTGGGGTGATATTTAGAAAGGTATTTTAGGAGGCGGTATATTTTTATGTAGATAAAAGTCAACATTTTTGTTCTTATTCCTTCAATTGTCATGTACAAATGTTCATAAGTGTTAAATGGATAGTTCACCCAAAAATTTAAATGATATCATCATTTACTCACCCTAATGACAACTCGCATGACTTTCTTCTGTGGATCACAAAAGAAGATATTTTAAAATAAAGTCTTCTGAAGTGATATGATCACTTTGCATGACAGACTGAAATTTAAGTGACTACTGACTCTCAATCAAATTATTGATCAATTCATGTACATTACTGATATATATGGTAAATATGGTATAAACATTAATATTGTCAAATAGTGCAATTTAAAATAGATTTTTTCTCTATTTTGATATACTCCAGTCTTTAGTGTCACATGATCCTTCAGAAATCATTCTAAGATGATTCAATGTTTGGTGTTTATCAATATTTAAAATTGTTGAGGAAATTTTTTCCTCAAAGATCAGCATTTATATGAAATAATAAGCTTTTCTAACATTATACACTATACCATGCAAAAGATTAGAGTTAATATCATTAATTAAATAATTAATTTTTAATTTAATACCTTTATTTATCAGGTGTGCTTTAAATTGATCAGAAGTGATGATAAAGACAAAAAATATTTCTATTTCAGATAAATGTTGTTCATCTGAACTTTCTATTCATAAAAAAATATTTCAACATAATAATAATAATGATAAATGCTTTTTGAGCAGCAAATCCGAATATTAGGATTTCCAAATGATCATGTGACTGGAGTAATGATGCTAAAAATTCGGCTTTGAAATCAGGAATACATTACATGTTAAAATATATTCAAATAAAAGGTTTTGCTGTACTTTGGATCAAATAAATGCAGCTTTGGTGAGCAGAAGAGAGTTCTTTAAAAACATTAAAAATCTTGCTGTTCAAACACTTTTGACTGGTAGTGTATATTCTACCTTTATTTAGCTACACCTGTGGTTACTCTGCTTGGGCATGTGTGACCTTAAGGTAAACTGACTTCATTTACTAAAAATCACCTAGACACCAGTGGGCTAAAAGTAACTACAACATGTCTAAGAAAAGTAACTTTTTAGAAAAGCTCTAGTAAAATTTGCTTGCAAAACTACTCAAAAATCCTCTTATCACATTACACAGTACAAACAAAGTCTTATTTCGGGCATGACCTGTATGTACATTGTTCATTATGTTATTTCCTGAGCATCAGCTACAGCTTCTTCTGTTTCCTAGACTTCTGAGAAGGCCTCTTCAACAAGTGCAGCCATCACATGCCACACAAGTATCTAACTACTGTAACCAAGTCAGAACACATGGGCCGATGAGAGCACACTGGATCTGACAATCGCAGAACGATGAAGTTTGTCATGCTGGAAGATTATCAGTTGGAGAGCAAAAACACATGTGAAGAAACAGAAGAAACAGAAATGTTGATCGATTTATAACACAGCACATGATTTATTAAATGGTAAATAACCCACAATGCCAAAACCATCTCTTTTATATCAATTCCTACACAGAGTACCGTATGCTACAGCACCCTTTCTTTTTCAAATACAGTTGTTGGGATAAAACGTGCTGTGTAGGAGCAGAAAACAAGCCAAGTTTTTCAGACAGACGAGTGAAAAATGTGCATCTGTTGACAGTTCTGATTAAAAGTAGCCATGGTTTAAGGTAAAAAAATGACTTGCGTTCAAATGGCCTCCAGAATTCCAGTCCAAAGACATGCAAACCGATTTAGTTCTACACAGCGTGGCCATATAATGGTGAGCCACCTGGTCTTAGCGCTTTTAATGTGGGAAATTTCAAACTAATTCCTCTTCAGAACATTAGCTGGGCTTTCCAAGACAATGCACCTGATACTAAAAAGAAATTCACAGGACTCTACAGAAAGACAGATCACTCCCTTGAGGATGATCCTTACTCTCCATCTCCATCTCTAATCCACCGGCACCTCTTAGATTCTCACTTTGTCTTATCAAAGCTAGTAGAGAAGGTGAGTGTGAGTACAGATGGGTCTCCTCAGAGGTCTTGACCACATGAAGATAAGGAAGATTAGGGTTTAGGGCACCTACTTTGCGTTGTTTGTGTCCCAACTCACACACACGGCACTGTTTTGAATGTGGTTAGTAATGGAGAAATGGCTGTTGTATTCTCCACAGACCATGTAACTCGAGGAGGCCGTCGTTTCTGCCTGGAGACATGTTGGATCGAGGCCACAGGTTATACTTGACTCTTTCAGAATGAACCTGTAGGTTGCAGCCACCTCTTGGGTCCTTCAACCTCAAATGCGAACTCCATCAAAATATCATCTCTCATGTGCCGGAGACACTGTGCTCATTTCGTCAACCCTTAACACCTATGAAACCAAACAGCCTGGATACCTCCTCAGGCCTTTATTACTGCTCAGTTTTAGAAAGATTTGACACAAAAGAGTCATAAAGATTACAAGATCCATACACCTTTCTATAAAAAGGTGGCAACCAACCCAAAAGTCAATGCTATTATTTCAGCAGGTCTATCTCATTCCTGCGGTAACATAACACTTATTTTATTAACCTGGTTAGTGGAAATGCAGAGCACCTGCTCTAAAAAAAAAATCGTACCGTTCTTTAGGCCTATCAGTTACGGGGAGCAACTCAAAGTAGAGTCTAAGAGCTAACATACTGTTTAACACAAAGTAGTGCAAACAAATTGCTATATTCCTGTTTTAATATTATATTGTGTTGTGCATGTAGCTTTAAAGCAGAGCAAGCTGAAAGAATAATCAAACATGCTCTTCTAAATGGTTCAAAAGTCTGAATCATTACATGAATCGGTTCCTTCGCACAGTTGTGTGAAGATATGCATGACCCTGGACCACAAAACCAGTCGTAAGTAGCACGGGTATATTTATTAATAGCCAACGATACATTGGGTCAAAGTTTTCACTTTTATGCCAAAAATCATTGATATTAAGTAAAGATCATGTTTCATGAAGATAACCTACTGTAAATATATCAAAATGTGATTTTTGATTAGTAATATGCATTGCTAAGAACTTCATGTGGACAAGTTTAAAGGGATAGTTCACCCAAAAATGAAAATTTGATGTTCATCTGCTTACCCCCAGGGCATCCAAGATGTAGGTGACTTTGTTTCCTCAGCAGAACACAAACGAAGATTTTTAGCTAAAACTGGTGCAGTCTGTCAGCCAAATAATGTGAGTGGGTGGGCACCGGACCTTTAAAAGTAAACAAAAACATACACAGACAAATCCAAATTACACTCTGTGACTCGTGACGATACATTGATGACACGGTTTTTGCGAGAAACTGAACTGTTTGTGTTCTTCTGAAGAAACAAAGTCACCTACATATTGGATGCCCTGGGGGTAAGCAGATAAACATCAAATTTTCATTTTTGAGTGAACTATCCCTTTAAAGGGGATTTTCTCAATTGGCCCTCGGATTTCAGATTTTCAAATAGTTGTATATCGGCCAAATATTGTCCTGTTCTAACAAAGTATACATCAATGCAAAGCTTATTTATTCAGCTGACACTTATGGCTGGTTTTGTGGTCCAGGGTCACATATATCCGATTTTCAATTCCCACGCTATATCCAAATTTAACGGATTTCACATCAACAAAACCTTGCAATATACCCTGCAAATTAATTCATCATAAGATCATTTCAAGATCAATGACCACAACAGGAGAAAGAGCGCCATCAGCACTTGGAGGATAAGTTAAGGCTGGGTATATTTTACGTTTTGCATCTGGTCAGACCTGCTATGCTTTCAAAGCATACTCACAAATGTTATGGGTGTGGCTTCCGGTTTCATCTGCGTCCAGCTATTTTTAGGAGCACAAAGCAGCTCATTTTGCTGCTTGATATTGCCAATTGGTGTGTCCTACCATATTATTTTAATGTATTATGGGTAGCTAAAAAGCAGTTTATAACTTTAATGCATGTATTCTAGCTTTATTTAGTTGCTGAAATTAAAAGCTGTCATACTATTTGAGATGTTTTATCCAATCAGGAGCTCTAATTGTGTTTGTACAAGAAAAATACAATTTTAATAATAATTTGCTGTAAACTACAATGACTACACCTACGTATATAATAGTTCACCCAAAAATAGTTGTATGACTTTCTTCTGTGGAAAAAAAAGATAGAAATAGATAATTTGTCTACTCTATATAGTGGACGTCAATTGACTCTAATGTTGTTTGGCTTCTCAGCGTTCTACAAAATATTATAATTTGCATTCTGAAAGAAATGCACACTGGAACAACATGAAGGTGAGTAGAACTTTAATTTCTGGTTAAACTATTACTTCAAGGTAGCATCAATGTAGTTAGCTACTGCATGTTTCGCAGCAGTTTCAAAGTGAAATGTCCAGAGAGTGGCACCAAAACACACGTTCAATATGTGACCGTAGCACATTTTCATTTCGTTGGTACAGGCATGTATTCCTGCATTTTAATTAAGCTTCTTGAAGTACGTATTGTGGCTGTTCAGATTTTAATTATCTGGGCAGTATCGCTAAAGTTTAATGCTCTACACTGTTGGAAATATCCCCTACCTACACCAAACCCAACCCTAAACCTACCCGATAGTGTTAACAAATGCAGAAGTGATATAAAAACGCATTTGTTGATGCAGCCATGCTATTTTTACTTTGTCGTACTGAAACTCTTCATCACGCAAATCTAAAGCTGAATCGCATGAGCCAAGCAAACATACTGAATTAGAAAAACTCATGCATATGAAGCTGTATATGTAAAGACAACACTCAAAAGTATTAGTTTTTAAATCGCACAGAATGTTACAATTGTTTTGTAGTCATAGCATAATATTCTGCAAGTAATTGTGTGAAAAGGATGCTTTTTTAATCAAAACTGTGTGTGTAAATTATACTTTGTGTGAAAAGGAATACAGTTTGTCAGAGTTTTACTGCCTCTAGTGTTCATTTTAACCAGCAGAAATGTATATAGAGTCACTTATTTCCAATGAGCCTATGTTGCAACATAATCTGTTAACAGAGCGATTGAAGGAAAAAACTGAAAACTTCAAATTACTCAGTAGTTCTGACAATATGGGTGGGCTTAGGAGAAAGGTGCAAGTATGCATACTCATGACACATTGCTGAGGAAGGGGGAGAGGACCCATCAAGCCATCAATAAAATGCAGATCTTTCACATGTAGAAATACCAGACCATCCGTCACACAGCAGGTAGTGGAGACTCATGTGCACGTCCTCTAAACCAAATCACACAACCATACGGAACATGTGTTCTCAAAATGTGTGACATCTTACCCACACCGCACCTCAAAGTGCAGGATTTCAAAGGCCCACTGCGGCATTTATTGTGTCTACCTGGACAGTATATTTTTCACAAAAGCAGTTTCGTTTTTTATCAGCTTGAGAAACAGTTTAGACTGGCCCAAACCACGTCACACATAAACTCTTTGTTTAAGCTGTAAACGCGAAGGCGTATGTGTCCCGTCACGTTACAGGTGCTCGTTGCGATGATGGTGTGATGATTTAAAGCAGTCAGACTGCCGAGATAACATCTTAAGTGAGTCAGTTGCAGTTGCGTCTGTATCTTTTGGAATCTCATCAACTAGAATGTTATAAGCTACAAGATTGTTGGGAAAGATTGTGCAGAATTTCCCCAGATGACCACTACAAAGACCAAATATACGGGCATTAACCCACATTGTATAACAATGCAGATAAGAGTTGATAATATAGCAGAGAAATGATACAGAACAGAGATAATGTAATGCTAGATGGCCACTTTCATTGATCAAATGCATCACGGGTGACTGCAAAAATTATGTTTCCACTCATACTGCTAAAAACGCTCTTATAAGTGAAGTTAAAGATCAAACCGCCTCCATCTTGTTAACAGAGGCGTGAATTATCATCCCTTATGGTCAGAATCTCACGTTCGATCAACAGTTTCTCAGGTAACTTCTCTGATGTGCCAAAATGCAGCAAACACCTGCATCCAAAAGTATTTTGCCATGCTTCGTCGCTGCGACAGATACACCACCACTGAAAGAATGCAGGGACTTTCTCAAGAAAGAAATGACCAATCAGACACAAGGAGGTGCACGGAGACCGACTCCATCTGTCAAGTCCATGGCCGAGTCATGAACCCTCCGCTTCTTCCTCGTGCTTTGAGCGGTGAATGTGAGCTCTTGTAAAGGTACCTGCTGCACTGCAGCTCTGATTAATGCCTCCAGACGTCTGACAGGCTTTGAAGATCTCTACATCCATGCATGCAGTGGGTCAGCGGTGGAGGCCGTGTGGTGGCATGATGTAATTTTGTTTGTGGATGTTATAGCCGTCTTCGTGTCCTGCGATTCTGTCTACTTTCACGATTGCCCTGATAGGTGTTCTGGTACGGGTGCAAAATGTAATTCAAGATCAAAGCAGAAAACACAACATGGAGATAAATACAGGTGGTGTTCTGTAGTGCTGCAGTCAGCTGCTAGATAACACACATAAGAGGTTTAAAGGCAAAACACTGCATTTTTCGAAACCACAATCTCAGCAGCTTGTGGCAATTTCAGTACTTAATTGAGTCCATAATGACTATGCTGTTTTTCAAGTAACAATGGCAACAATGGTCTATTATATATTATGAATATATAGTAAAAAAATACAATGCATGATTTGTGTAGCACAATGAGAAAGGCTGGTCTTACGGATGTTATGAAAAATGTTAACAGAACATCAGCCATAAATGGGATACATATGCTAAGGTACTTCGGGAATGATAGAACATACTCTCTTTCCTCAATAGGAGCGCAGGCTCTGGGGAATTATTAAGACTTCCTAGAGTTCATATTTGAGCTTGAAATGGTCTATAAAAGGCCAAATGATATCAAGCTGTGGTAAGGTATATTTTGTGGCATTCATTTTTGGTTGACATATACACTACTAGTCAAAAGTTTTTTTAACTAGTAGTTTTTAAGATTTTTTTATGTTTTTGAATATATTTGAAAAAGTAGTTTATTCCTATGATTTAAAAGCTGAATTTTTAGCATCATTACTCCAGTCACATGATCATTCAGAAATCATTCTGATATTCTGATTTGCTGCTCAAAAGACATTTATTATTAATTATTATGTTGAAAACAGCTAGTAGTAGAATTTTGGGGGGTTTCTTTGATGAATACAAAGTTCAGAAAAACAGCATTTATGTGATATAGAAATCTTTTGTAACATTATAAATGTCTTATGAACGTCGAAATCACTTTTGATCAATTTACAGCATCCTTGCTAAATAAAAGTATTAATTTCTATAATTTCTTTACCAAAAAACAAACAAAAAAGCTATAGTGTATAATGAAATAAAAAAAGCTTTTTATTTCAGATGCTGAACTTTGGATATTCCTATTCAACAAAGATTCCTGAAAAAATGTATTCAACTGTATTAATGTATTAATAATAATAAATGTTTCTTGAACAGCAAAGCGGCATATTAGAATGACTTCTGAAGGATCACGTGACAATGAAGACTAGAGTAAAGATGCTGAAAATGTAACTTTAATCACAGGAATAAATTCAAATAGAAACATTTAATTTTAAATAGTAGTACTATTTCAAAATGTTACTGTTTTTACTGTACTTTGAGTCAAATTAAATGCAGGCTTGGTGAGCAGAAGAGACTTCTTTAAAAAACATAAAAAATCTTCCTGTTCAAAAACTTTTGACTGGTTTAGTGAAATGAAAAAACTGTATTTTGAATATGTAACTTTTTATGTATTCAGTATGTAAATACATTTAATATGACATAGCTACAAGGTATTATTTATTGCATATTGTATACTATATTACACTATTAAATAATTCTCACATAACTGATGACTAGACAGTGGAAAAACTCCCACAAATGACAGCAGTGCGGCACTGGAATCATCTTACCTGTTATGTGTTGTTTTGTCATCGGTTACAGTTTATCTTTGAAACAAGATTATAAAGTTTGTCTATACAAATACAGGCAGCCCTTGTTTATGTAACAGACTTTTTAAGAGGTACATTTTCTTTATCAGAAATCACTGTTTACCAACAAACTCTGCTTAGCTGTTCGGTTCATTGTTCGGCTATTAAGCTTTTTTTCGTGGCTGTGTAAATACAAGGTCAAGGTGTCAAACACCTTTCTGAGAAATGTATTTTTACTCCACTAATAGTTGCAGTAAACAAAAAATAAATAGTAAATATTACGCATAAAATGAACCTTCTGTAACACAACCCTAGACATTTTTCCTCTCTTTTTTATAGCAACTGAGCAACTATCAATTAAATAAATAAATAAGTAAAAAAAGATACATATTATACCAATTGGCTGCTTCTAATTTTAATTCTAATTGTTCAATTCTGCTGAGAAACATGGATTTTGTCAACCAATCAATCCAATTAAAAATACTGTAAATGATTAGATAAAAAAATGAATAAATTGACATATAAATATGCTAAATAAAGGATACAAAAACTGATTATACTACAGTGCCTGTATTTTTTTTTTACTAATAACTAATAATGATCAATACTTTTATAGCATTTATTAATCTTAATTAATGTTCATTTCAGCATTTACTATTGGATTATTAAAATCACATTTTTGTTTGTTACCATTAGTTAATGCACTGTGAACTAACATGAACAAATATAAATAAATAGTGTAATAAATGTATTGTTTGTTCATGTTGGTTAATACATTAACTACTGTTAACAAATGACACTTTATTGTAAAGTGTTACCATTTTTTAAAAATACATTTGTTTACTTTTAAAGGCAGTTGTCAATAATGTGACAGCAATCTAATATTTGAACATTTAAGGGTTCAAAATAGGTCCAGTTCCATGAACTAGCAATCCAGTAACTGTCATCTCGTGCCCTTGAGGGAAAGGCAAAGCTGGCCATGCAGTAAGTGTGCTTTACGTCACTTTGGATGAAAAATGCCTGCTAAATGGCAACCAAAACAGTACATGTCATGTCAGTTATTTCAGGAAAAAAGCAAAGCATTTAGTGTGACGTTAGGTCTGCCTACATATTTACACTTTTCAAAAGGTCAACTTTCTATAGAAATTACAGCATTGTCACTGCATCAGTTAAGAAACAGCTATAAAATAAGTAACAATGAAGAAACTAACAGTACACATAACATAAGGTATGATCACACCAGGGTCAGTAATTAACTTTTCCATTAAGGGGAAATATTTGCCCCCTAGAGGTTATTTTTTATTTATTTCTTTTTATCATTTTTTTTTAATTTTTTAATTTTATTGCAGAACTTGTAAAAACACACAAGAACAGGGAAATTAGACATTGATAAAATCCTACAAGGAACAATCAGATAAAGACAGAAAATTAATATTCTGGATTTGCGTACATCAAATTGTGGTATTATCCAGCCCTCTTGAATTTATTTCCAGGGTCATTTTTTACATTCGTAAGAGCTATTTTTATAATCACCTTATTATTATAATCACCATAGGCATACTATATTGTCTTTTATGTCAAATACTTGAATTTATCCAATTACTTTAATCAATATTTTAAACTGTTAAATAACAACAAAATTGTATCTAAATTATACATGTAAAAAAAAAACAGAGCACATAGGGCTGCAATATTATGACAAAAATCATTGTAGATTATTGCTCTTTATATTGTAATAATGATTTAAAATAAAGATATAGAAAACGTTTTTTGCACATTCTGGCTGCAGACAAACATGTCGGTCCATGATGTTAGACGTTAAACTCTTGTTATTATTACTCAAATTACGAAATTAATATTTTATTTACTACGTTTTAAATGCACTGTGTTGTTTATGAAGAGGGAAATTGTGAGCGTGCGTGACCAACACAGCTCGACGTGTTGATCTAATCCAAGCGCCTCTGATTGGCCGATGCATTCCTTAATTCATCACAAACGCATTTGATTGGTTCTAAGCATCACTGCTGCACAAAACGGCACGTAAAAGCATTCCGATGCAGTGTGAGTGAATCTGAATATAGGCGAATTCCGTGAATTGACACATTTGATTCATTTTCAAATTTAATTTCAATCGCGACAGCTGTAACACATTGTTTAATAGTGCATTTTTGCTGCTTTGTCTTGAATTTATAGGGCATTTTTGTTGAAGTTAGTGGCATTTTTGCCATAAGCTGTCATTCATTTCCAACCTTGGGTCACTTTTACCATTGTTAGGCACATTTAATAATTCAATCGATCAGGAATTCGTAAGGAATTTTTTTATAATCTCCTGTTTATTATAATAACTATAGGCATAATATGTTGTCTTTAATGTCAAACACTTGAATTTATCCAATTACTTTAATTTTAAACTGTTTTCAATAACAACAAAAATGTATCTAAATTAAAGGTAAAAAACAGGAGCTCATAGGGCTGCAATATTATGGCAAAAATCAATATTTATAGATTATTGCTCTTATATTGTAATAATGCTTAAAAATATAGATATAGAAAACAATATAAAAACGTTTTTGTTAGTGTGTGCATTTTGGGTACATCACATTCTCGCTTTACAGACAAACATGGCGGTCCATTATGTTGATTTAATCTAAGCACTTCCAGGGGCGGAGCGGGGGGGTGGCTAATTGGGCTTAAGCCCCGAATGTTTTGGTTTTGTCAAAAGCCCCGAATCTTTTAGGTTTTTAGCGCAATTTTCCACCGGACAAAATTGCGATTGTTAACTCATGATTTCTGTTCTGTCTGTGCGCACCAATCTTGCACTTCTATCTACTCCTCAACCAGACCACCTAGAGAATTCGGGTTTTCGGCATTATGTTAAGGAAGGTCTAATCTCGGGAACGCACAAAAAAAATCCAGGAAAACATTTACTATCTCTTAGTGTTGTGATCCCATGACGTGAGAAAATTGCGCTAAAACACTCACTGAGTTTTTATTACTTGTTTAAAATAACTTCAACTTTGTTCCATTTCCTCTTATAGGCTCTACTAACTATCATCATTTTCCCAGATAGTGTATAGATTTTTAGGCATTCTATTATCTCAAACAGCCTGAAAAATAGTGCATTTAGCTGACGTAATTGGGAAAAAATCTACACGGGGGAGCATGCCCCCGGACCCCCCTAGGTTTGGGCTAAGCCCCGAATGTTTACATCGTCTGGCTCCACCCCTGAGCGCTTCTGATTGGCCGATGCATTCCTAAATTCATCAAACACAAGTTTGATTGGTTCTACACATCAACGCTGCACAAAACGGCACGTAAAAGCATTCCGATGCAGTGTGAGTGAATCTAAAGATAGGCGAATTCCGTGAATTGACACATTTTATTCATTTTCCAATTTAATTTCAATCGCAACAGCTGTAATACATTGTTTAATAGTGCTGTAGCATTTTTGCCCCTTTGTCTTAAATTTATGGGCCACTTTTGGTCATTTTAGGGGCACTTTTGCCATGAGCCCTTGTTCATTTCTGACCTTGGGTCACTTTTACCATTGTTAGGCAAATTTAATAATCTAATCGATCCGTACAAAGGAGAAATTTTACCATTCAGATTTGAGAGAAACAGAAAGCTGTTAGTCTTAGTGTGAGCAGAATATTTCCTGTTTTTTCGAAAACGATTTGCAAGTTCAAAATAGCCCAAACACAAAATAAAATACACATTTTTCTCAACATCTGCCTCAGTTATAGTTACAGAAGTCTAGGTTCAAGGACACTGAAGAGAAAAAAGCTCTTTATGCTCTTCTAAAAGCAAACATATCCAGCATATCTCAGATGTACGTTGTATAGAATTGCTGTTGACATGACAACTTATCTTTTTGGCAATGAGCTGAAGAGGCTTGTTACATGCTTCTGTGACACTTCCAATCAGCACTAGCACTAAAGTGATAGTGAAAGACAAGGAGGCAGAGGCCCAGCCCAAGTCACTTTGCCTGGGCCCATTCATCACAGGAACCGCATCGTGCTTTATTCCAATAAAGCCTCGTGAAACAAGAGCTGATTTCTTGCTAAATTCCAACATTAGTCACAGGTCCATATTTCAGGATTAGCAAAGTCTACGGGGAGTAATTGTTGCCCTAGGAACGAATGAGGCCTGCCTGGGTTACCGAACCACTCCATTTGAAGACATTTGTTTAGACATCGATTTGTAAAAAAAAAGTACTGTTATGCTACCGGATTAACTGCCACAAATTCCTGTCTTTGTAGCTGTCAGTGAAACCTCGTGAACAATGCCCGAGGGGCAAACAAAACAAAAAAAAGTTACAAAAAAAAGAAAAATTAGGTAAAGAGGCTTCAGCGTGTGTTGGAGTTGTCTAATGGTTACCTTGCAAAAGCTTAATTGTTACCCAAGTACTCGAAAGATCCAATTTCACAAGTTTATATGAGGAGGATCAAGACGGGAGACCTTTCATCAGAAAAGCACTTAAGATCCATGCTGATATTTGATAGAACTTAATCACTGTTTAGAAAAAATGGCGCCTGTCTAAGCACTCTTGGATTGGGTTCCTTCATTTCCATGAGCGGATTGTGATTTCTTGGGGGACTTGCATTGACTCGTATGTGATCCCCAAACATTCCAGATCACTCGTTCATTCATTCGTTTTCAGCACTGTGCTAATGCTCAATGTGTCTCTTGAGACTGGCAATTCTTAGCAGTTGTACATTGGCATTTTTGGTCCATCCACACTGACATACTAACATTCCCACAACATACTCTATATAGCTTCACTCCTAAGCGTTTTAACCAAAATATTTAGTCAGCCCATCTTCTCTGGTTTAGCTGAAAGTCAACTCCTGTGACCCACGATTCCTCGGTTCTGCCAGCGCACAGTGAACTCTGTGTGAACTGAGAGTTAATGAATACAGCCCTAATACACCGTACGGGTATAATGTAAATGTGACTGACTCTGGGTCTTCTTATGTCACTCCATGTGCTACAAGAAAAATAGAGGCTATGTGAAAAAAAGAAAAATATAACACCTAATGATTTTTTTTTCTCAAATAACCAAGCACAGCTAATTTGACAAGATCTTGACAGTCAGCATAAATTATCTCATAGGATATATCGTTAAACTTTGTATTTGACATTTGTTGACTAAGCAAACCTGTGTGATATTTTTCAGCAGTTCGGATGGGTGTTTGGGCAAAATGAACAACCTGATCTCATGACAAAAACGTACCTGTGGGAACTTGTGGGAAAATGCGAAATACGTACTGCCATGTACGTTTTGTGACCTATTCAATGTAAAATGTCCATTGAGTGGAGCTAAAAGAGTGTTATTTTTTCCCCCTGGAACAGATAAACATACATATGGTACGTTTTATGTGATGTTGGTTTTGTACGTGTCACAGCAGTTCTGACTTGAAATGTTCATCTTTCAGCTCTTTTATCGTGAGTCATGTTTTTCACGGGATTCATACCCAAGGATTTCGCATCCTAAGTCCACTTCTGTGCCCGCTAAGCTATCTAAGAAAGCTTGTTACGTCCGACATGCAAATATTATGGAGCTGCAATCATAACTGTGTATGAAAACGATTACAAGTGTTCACTGTTTTACTGCCTCTAGTGTTCATTTCTGTTGGAAACTGCAGTGATATGTACTTAGTACATATTTTGCTTCTTACGAAACAGTTCCCACTGGTAAGTTTTTGTCATGAGATCAGATCAGAAAATTAATAAATGAATAAATTACAATAACAAATGCATAACATCTTGTTATTGTTAAGTCAAAAATATGAAGAAAAAAACATTGGGTAACATGTTATTTATATTTGTTACACATTACATGCACTTACTATAGCAATAACAGTAAATTATGCATAATTACAAACAACTAATCCTAAACAAAACTCTAATGCTGTGTGCATAAATGTGAAGCCAATATATTCTCATCGCGTTATCACTCAGGCTAATGCCTTGCTCCATTTTATGATACAACCATACGTGTCAGACTGGACGTGTTTTCTGAATGCATCCTGATTCTCTCTGAAATCAATTTTGTGCTAAGATTTTTTCCAGCAGATGCCGCTCTAATCTAGTTTTTATCTGCACACTCAAATGCTCACAAAGAAAAGCGCAAAAGAGCTCTTGTGTGTTCAGCTGTAATTGCACCTTGGCTCAAATGCTTATGAATACTCTTGTAATTCACTTCAAACTTTATGAATTATTATTTTAGGTTCAAGTGTGTGTAAGGAACTGGAATCAAGCAGAGTACGGCTGTTTCTAAAGCTTGCAGTGCCATCTGCTGGTATAAACAGAGCTCAGAATCGATTCAAGAGAGAATCGTGATGCATTCGAAAAATTTCAGAATAGATGTAGAATCAGTTCTTGATTCACGATGCATCGATTTATTTTCCCAGCCCTAGGTGCAACGCCACACGACAATGCATCATGCCAACTTCCAGCTTTAGTTTACATTTTTCGACTTACACAGAAGATGTGACATTGATTGTTTGCGGCAATTGCGTTGCCCCAATTCGCATTGCTTGCGACGCCCAGCGCAATTTTCTCTGGAATCAATTTTGAGACTTTAACAGCAGATGGTGCTCTAACCTTGAATGATTATTTTAGATTCAAGTGAGTGTAAGGAATTGGAGTCAAGCAGACTACGGCTGCTTCTAAAGCATGCAGTGCCATCTGCTGGCAAAAAAAAAAAAAGCTCAAAATTGATTTGAGAGAGAATCTTGATGCATTTGGAAAATGTCAGAATAGATGCAGAATAATTAACTCAACGGGAAATTTTTCCACTTGTACAGAAAACACAATATTGTGCATTTGCTAATTTTATGGGTCTGGCTTCCGGTCTCATACATGACCAGCTATTTTTAGTTGTACAAAACAGCTTGTTTTGCTGCTTAATATTGCAAACTGGGGTGTCTTGCCATATTATTTTAATGTATTATCTTAATTATGAGGACACTGGTTTGTAGTGCAAACAGTATTACCCTTACTGCACGTTGCATTCTTCTCGTTATTTCCTTATAGTGGCCAATAAACTGGAAGTCTCACCCATAGGCTTACTTCCACAGAAAAAGGTGGATAGATGTTGTGGCACAACGCATCCGTTGTAGATACATGCAAGCCTATAGTAAGTACAGTACATGTTGTTAATTAATATTACTCAATACTTTTTTGCTTAATTACACTGTAATAAGGACACTTTAAAATAAAGTGTAACAAAACATTATAAAGAAGTTACTTTGGATCAGTGACTGGGAAATAACAAGTCAGCACAACCCTGCATTTGTAGCTTGTAATAACTTGTGATGGATGAGAAATAAAAGTAAAGTGTGTGACAGTGCCGATATGATTAATGATAACACCTTGACAGCGTAAACTTTGAATCAGACATCTGTGGAGAGCAAATCTGTTGTTATCAGACAATCGGGGGAAGTTTCTCTCTGTTTGTGCACACTTACCAGGTGAAGTTGAGACTTGTAGAGCGCCACGGCCATTGAAAAGCAAGAGAAAAGCTCAGAAGGACTGTTTGGAGTTTGGACATATGAGATCTGGCTGCGAGGGGATGTTGCTGCTTGGTAAAAGGAGAGGAAAAGATAATCAGCTTGAGCAAGATGGGGGTGCACTGTGCTTGGTTTGTGACTTCATGGATTTGACCTTGACCAGCACATTAGGTCAACCGTTTAAAAGAAACTTTTGCAAAGTAAAAGGCTGCACAGTTTACACTTACAACAGATCATTAAAATACTACACAAAAATAAACTGATATTAAGACAGAATGATATTTGATAATAATACATTTTATAACAACACTGACACTGAAACATAAATCCTTGGTAACACTTTTTGGGACCATTTAGGTGTTTACTGAGCAAAAGTCTTAGTTAATAGTGAGAATTGTTCCCCAAACTGATTTTTTTTTTCCACAGTAATTATTACAGTAACAGTTTGATATATCGTCAATGTATTCTGAATTCACAGTGTACAGCAGCAGGAAAATAATGTTGTGAAATATGCTTTGAAAAGAAAAATCTATATTAGCAGGTTTTATTGCAGTGAAAATGTTATTTTACATTACTGAATCAACCTAAATACATGAATTCTTACCCGAATATTAAATAGAGAAAAAGTTATTTAAGGTAATAATTGCAGGTTACCACTTTTTACAGTGAGGTAGACAGTCATGATTAGACATTACCATCAATGGTAACACTTTAGTAGAGGGACATGCATATTACTAGCATACTGCTATTTATATAGTAGTTATAAAGCACATTTTCTCCATATTCTACCCAATATCTAAACCTAACTACCTTACTAAGCAGTCATTAGGAGTTAATGAGGCAAAAGTCGTAGTTAATAGTTAATTAATAGCGAGAATTGGATCTTAAAATAAAGTGTGATCTGGTCAGTCACTAGACATTTACACTATTATGCCAAAATGTAGTACAAATATTTAGTAATATGTAGTGCTGTGACAGAAAATGACCACTCTTTCTTTGTTTTTACAAAGACATTAAGACATTACTATTAAAGGATAACTATTGCCAAAATGCAACCTGGGCTGTTTTTTTTTACTGTAAACGAGACAAACTTATATCTAATAGCATAATTACGACAAACAAGCCGTTTTTGAGATTGACCGTGATTTCGTTTTGTGGTCAATGGCCGGTGAATGGGAGTTCTAGGGGCATAATTTTGAGCTCATCAAAATCTATATTTTTACAACACTAAGAAGGCTCGACACACCATGAAACTTTGCTCGAAGTATCGCCTGGGTCTCTTCACATGAACTCGAGCATTGAGAACATTGTTTGTGTACACAGAGTTTACTAAAAAGAAAAGTTTTGAACAACTCACTTACACTGTTTAGGTTTCCACTCGCAGCCATCTTGCCAGTCAAGAAGTGTCGATCTCCGAATGCGAATGAATGGACTCCATAGGATGAAATATTAGGCTTATATGAGACTCTTTTTACAACTAGAAAGTTAATATTGTTTTTCACTTGCGACAAAACAACGAATTAGCCCTGCATTTATATGGAAATGCTTAGGAGCTATCCATCTTTACTCTCCTCACATTCGGAGATCAACACCTCTTGACTGACAAGACGGCCGCGAGCAGAAACTCAAACAGTGTAAGTGAGTTGTTCAAAACCTTTCTTTTTAGTAAACTCTGTGTACATAAACAATGTTCTCAATGCTCAAGTTCATGTGTAGAGACCCAGGCGATACTTCGAGCAAAGTTTCATGGTGTGTCGAGCCTTCTTAGTGTTGTAAAAATATTGATTTTGATGCGCTCAAAATTATGCCCCTAGAACTCCCATTCACCGGCCATTGACCACAAAACGAAATCACGGTCAATCTCAAAAACGGCTCGTTTGTCGTAATTATGCTTTTAGATATAAGTTTGTCTCGTTTACAGTAAAAAAAAAAAAAAAAAAAACAGCCCAGGTTGCATTTTGGCAATAGTTATCCTTTAAATATAATTACAGTGTGTTTCAAATACATTGAAAAAATGGTGGGGAAAACTAGTTTCACTCAGAAATTGCTAGTAAGTTTCAACGATGATTACAAAGGAACGGCAAGTAACATTGAATTAAACCGTGTATGAAGAAGTATCACTAAAATAGCAACTGAGCATAAAGAATTTTAAATCTCCAAACATTCAAAATAACCCATTATTGTATTTAAGCAGTCAACCGCAGAAAAACATATTTTAGATTCAGTAGATAAAACACTAATGATAAACTACACAGATGCACCCACAGCTTGCATTTAGGTCAACAAATGAAGCACAGAATGTGAACTCTATTCAAGTCTGTCAATCAGCAGAATGTGGTAGAGAAAGTATTAACTTTGCAACACCTTCCATTGAGAAGCACAAATCACTCAAATCATTCATATGCCAAATTTGTTTCAAGTGGGTGTTGTTGTTTCAACAGTGTAGAAACACTCCTCTCTTGTGAAGGGTAGACAAGTTGCCACTAGCTCACACATAATTCTCTTTTTATGTTTTGTTAAAAAAAATCACAATGAACTGAATACCAGCACTTAACACTATATATAGCCTGCATAGAAACAACTCGCCAATCCAGTGCGGGTTGTTACAAATATTATGCTTGAGCCAATCCGACTTAGCATGAAAACTGTCTGTATTTCTTAATTAATTGAATTTGATTTTGTGAAGTGAATGTCAGCTGCATTAGTTTTCTCCTTCCAATGCTTAGTAAACCTGAGTTTTTTTTCTAACAGAGCTGGCCATAGCTCACCAAGCCTGAACTCTGTCAGAATCTCCTATGCATTTATGATGAAGAGTATATGATTACCTTTTGTGCCAGAACGATTTTATTATTTTGCACAAGTTGGAGACCTGACCACTTGTTTCATTGAAAACAGGTGTCAACTTTTACCGTTAGTTTCCATCGAGGGGCAGCTGCCTTGGAAATACTGTTCATCTTACAGATTTAGAACATTCACGTGTTTGATTTATAGACAAAAAGCCAGCAGACAATGGGAAATAACATTGAGAACCGATTATAGAAAAGGTCTGACTCCACAGCATGAATATACCCAACAGCTATGCATTTTTGTTTTGTAGGAAGAGACTAATCAATGGAATATGAAGTATATGTTAATGCATATTTATTAGCTGAGAACTTTTTCCCAGCTTTTTGGTTAACTGGTTAACATTCTAGCAAGGTTCTCTCAAAGTTATAAACAAACGTTCTTCCAGTAACATTAATATAATGTTTGTTAGAACAAAAAATGTTAGCGTCTGAAAGGAAAATTTCTATAAAATTCCTATAAAATAAGGTCAGGTGCAAAAACAACTGTGTCCATGCCTTTTTAGTGCCAATTCTTCACTGTAAGTCTTAAGTAAATCCTGGCAGTACTATTTTAACACCAAAAGATGGTTTGCGCCGACGCAAGTTAAGAAACAATTTCCTCTTAGAAATCACTATTAAATTTTACAGGTATCACAATGAATCAGCAAGTAACACAATCAATTATTACATTTTGAAGTAGAATGTATGAAAAAAGTATTTTGTTTTTAAAACATACCCCAATAATCTTTCTTTACAACTTTAAATTAATAATTTCAATAAATGCAATTATTTTGTACATACATTTGTTATTACATTGTACTTATATTTTAGAAAAAAATGTATTACGCATGGAATTACATCTGTAATTCATTTCTGTAATTACATTTATAATTACACTGTTGACCCATAAAGTGGGACCTTTTTTTAAAAAAAAAATTAGTTTTGGAATATTCAGAGAACATTTCCTTAATCTTTTCTCTATTGTTTGCATAACTAAGAATAATACAAAATAATAAATAAATAAATAAATAAATAAATAACACATCTTGTGTTCATAAATGAATTTAATAATAGACGTCTCTTCTGCTTACCAAGCCTGCATTTATTTAATCCAAAGTACAGCAAAAACAGTAAAATTTTGAAATAATTTTACTAATTAAAATAATTGTTTTCAGTTTGAATATGTAATTTATTCCTGTTTTCAAATCCTAGATTTTCAACATCATTACTCCAGTCCTCTGTGTCATATGATCCTTGCTGTTCAAGAAACATTGTATTATTGTTATTATTATCAATTATTATTATCAATAAAAACAGGATTGTTTCAGTATTCTTTGATGAATAGAAATATTCAAAGATTACATTATACACTGTAACATTCAAAAGCTTTAAGTCAGTATATATATTTAGCAAGGATGCTTTAAATTTATCAAACATGATGGTAAAGACATAAATAATGTTACAAAAGATTTCAATTTTAGATAAATGCTGTTCTTCTGAATTTTCTAATCAGCTGTTTGTAACATAATAATAATGATAAATGTTTTTGAGCAGCAAATCAGTATATCAGAATGATTTCTAAAGGATCATGTGACACTTAAGACTGGAGTAATAATGCTAAAAATTCAGCTTTGAAATCACAGGAATAAATTACATTTTAAAATATATTCAAATAGAAAACAGTTATTTTGAAGAGTAAAAATATTTAAAAACTTTACTATTTTTGCTGTCCTTTGGATCAAATAAATGCAGGCTTGGTGAGCGGAAGAGACTTCTTAAAAAACATAAAAAACTGAATGATTAAATGATTAAAATGGACTTAATATAGTATATAATATATGTGCAACATGTAGTTTGTAACTGAATGTAAAGCACTATCAAGGGTCATACTGAACTTTATCCTGAGTGTATCCAAAGAAAAAAGAGGCTCTATTATACTAGTTGTTGCAGGTGAGTGTTTGCTAAGGCCTTATGTCAAATGCCATTCACCTGATGACTTCTCTTCCCGCAACAAGTCATCACGAGCATAAAACAAGGTGAAAAAGTTACATACACACCCGTCCTACACAGCAAAAACCCCTTCATTGTGTTTCCAGTGCTGAAAAATGAAAACAAAGATTTGCCTTCTGAATGCTAACGTGAGAGGGCAAGGACGTACGCAATGATGTCTATGTACATAGGAATCAGAAATTAATTACAGATGGGGCAGCTGTCATTCTGCCAGTGGCAGCTCAACAAAGCTGAGCGGAATACCTGAACCGTGAGTTTGGAGGGGTAAACACTTAACTTATTCACTGCGCCTTTACATGGCATCTGAGCTTCTGTCAGAAAAAGACAAGCACTGTTATGTCTACAGTCAATTGAGAGGCAATTACGTGGGACTAATCTGTCATTACTGCGAAAACGAACTAAGCCCAGAGACATTGTATCAAATCACATGCGTCTGACAAAGCATGCCTGTCAGATAAGCCCGTTGCATACCGATGAGCGCAGCGCCTGTGTACTCAGGCACAGCATGAAAGAGGGAAAAGGTCAATGTTTACTGTATGTGGCATGCAAAAGGCCGACCAGCTCAAGTTGTCGATGATACGACAGATCTGCCTTCTTCGGAGTGGTTTTGGTTTACTCGTCGCCAGGGCACGATCGTTTATTAATTGTCTTTTACTGCCATCCATTTGGTGCCTTGATGATTCAATAGGCTCCTTTATGGCCATCAGCATTTGGCCCCTGAGAATATGAGACTGACAAATTAAGATCGAAAGTCAGGCCAAAACAGTTTCTCACATACCACAAGCTTCATGTCATGCTAAAGTGTTTTGAAAACCTGAGATCTCCACTGATATGACTTGCTAATGCATGAAACGCCTCCTCTACGGCCTGTATTCATTACATGCTTCAGAACTACCAAAGACACTGATCGGTCCTGTGCCGTCTTACTCTCTGAAAACAATATCTTAATCCGGCAGAAGTCCTCAGAGGGCCGGACAGGATGTGCAATTGCTTTTGTTCATATGGGTGTAGCGTGTGTATGTATAGACACTGCAGATGTTCAAGATATCAAGATATTACAACAGATTTACGTTTTAATTTCTATAGCGTGTGTGCTGACACTTTAACATTCACTGTCTCACTCACACACACACTTGACACTAAGGGTGAGAGAATAAAGTAGCTCTAACTACTCCCAGATGCTTGTTGGTCGTTGGTGGCAGTCAGGTATTTTGCTGACATCATTCCACAGGAGTTTAAAGTATTCAGTGTGACAAGTTAAAAACACATTGCAAACTTAAATTGCCAAGCTCATCGTGATTTGAAGCAAGACTGTAAAGCCAACACACACTTTTTGGGGCTTCAGACTAAAGAAGAAATTAATAGAAATCCACTTACTCCCAAAATGAAAAGTTTAGGAGTGACAAATTACAGAAAGTTAATTGTTCAGAGGTGATTTCCTTCTTATTTGAGTCTGCCACTGTAGTGATTCTGATTGTATTTTGGTCTATATTAAATATCCATTTTGCAAGAACATGTTTTTATGCTTTTTAAAATTTAAAATTGTGGTTCCAAAATGTCACCACCCTTATAGTTTTACTGATTCCATTACAATAGATTCAGCATAACCACTGAACCTCACTATCTTAAAGGCTTAGTTCACTACTGAATTAAAGTTTCCTAGTAATTTACTCACCATGTCATCCAAGATGTTCATGTCTTTCTTTCTTCAGCAAAAGAAATGATGTTTTTTTGAAGAAAACATTCCTGCATTTTTTCTCTATATAGTGGACTTCAATGGGGATTAGGGTTGAAGGTCCAAATTGCAGTTTTAATGGATCTTCAAAGGGCTCTACACAATCTCAGCTGAAGAATAAGTGTCTTATCTAGTGAAACAATCTGTAATTTTCTTAAAGTTACACATATACATTTTCTAAAAATTTAAATGTATATACTTTTTAACAGCAAATGCTTGTCTTGCACTAGCTCAACTTCACGCATTAGTCACACTGGAAAGATCACAAGTGATGTAGGTGAAAGTACTGACCCAGTGTTTACAAAGCGATTGTGCAAAGAAAGTGAAACGCCTTCAACAAAAAAGTAAAATGATTTTTAAGTTGAAGGAGAAAATTAGTTTTTCACCCTCCCTACCTTTTTGAACCACAGTACTTAGACAGAGCTAACCCCATGTGACCTCTTCAACATGATTACACAATGCGTGAAGTCATGCTAGTGCAAGATGAGCGTCTGTGGTCAAAAAGTCTATTATTATTATTATTATTATTATTATTATTATTATTATTATTATTTATTTAAAAATTTTTTTTTTGAAAATGATGGATCATTTCGCAAGACAAGACCCTTATTCTTCAGCTGGGATCATGTAGAGCCTTTGAAGCTCAATTGAAACTGCAATTTGGACCTTTAACACGTTGATCCCCATTGAATCTCCACTATATGGAGAAAAATCTTGCAATGTTTTCCTCAAAAAATTTTGACTAAAGAAAGAAAGACATGGGGGTAATTCAGGAGTGATCTATTCATTTAGAAAACAACCAATTTGTGTTAAATATTAGATTTTTCCCCCTGAAAGTTTCATTCAAACCAAAGTTTGACACTGATTTGTGATTATTTATTAAAAAGAACCGGTTCACAGTTTGTTTGTTTTTTTCACAAGACAGACCCAGCTCATCAATTATTGTCAACTATAATTATTAACTGTTTCAACTATTTTGGTGGCCAGTTTAGTCTCAGTTAGTAGCCCTGCTTTTAGAAGTTAAAGGAGCAGTCTATTCACACAAAAATTTGTTTTCTCCTGTGGAACATGAAAGAAATATTTTGTAAAATGCTGCTAACCAAACAATTTTGGTGACCACTGACTTCTATTATAGGGTCAAAATACGCAGATACATTTCTCAAAATATTCTCTTTTATTGTCCACATGAGAAAAGATACAATAAATCATTAACCTTTGCTTGTAGGATCAGTGTTTGCTCTTTCCAGATGTTTGACTATCAGACAACCACTTTAAACCTGAGTGCAGGTCAAACCTGATAAACCAAGGTAAACCAAGACAACATGTTAAGTGAGCAACTACCCAGTCCATGGAACTAATTTTGTCGATTCTCTGTATTCTTAGTGCGAAGTCTCTTTCCTGATAGTAATGTGTCTTAGTTTAGCAGATGTCACGCAGGTAAAGATGATGAATAGACAGCAGAGGATAATGGTGAGTGGCAGAACACCTGCAACAAAGGCAACTACAAAGAGGCCTTACTGACAGCGCTTCCTCCCCCCCAGCCTATATCTTGACCCCTCTGGAATCCCACACCATCTTGGAAAAAGATTTCCAGCGCTGTTCTTTATCAGATGCTGGTCCCAGGAGGCTGTTAAAAATCCTGGGGTTTGCAAATCGAGTGCTGGAGCGGTGAAATTAAAGGGTCAAGTGATGGAAGGTGTCCCACACCTGCGGACAAATCTGGCTGAGTTCCACTTTCAATGGGATGACAGAGGGGCAAATAAACACTGGCCAGAGCGTGCAAGATAAAAAGAGAAGGATGTAGCCAGTTGGCCAAAAGGGATCTTTAAGAAACTGTTTATTGCCATGAATGGACAAAATGGACAATGCTTAGATTGAAGAAGTCAGATTTAGAGGTGCTTGACAGGTTCATTTGTATCTCTGGATGTTTTATTTTCACAAGAACAGACATATATGTGACCCTGGACCACAAAACCAGTCTTAAGTAGCACGGGTATATTTGTAGCAATAGCCAACAACACATTGTATGGGTTAAAATAATCTTAATTTTTTTCTTTAATGCCAAAAATCATTAGGATATAAAGTAAAGATTGTGTTCCATGAAAATATTTAGTAAATTTCCTACCAATAACATATCAAAACGTAAATTTGATTAGTAATATGCATTGCCAAGAACTTAATTTGGACAGCTTTAAAGATGATTTTCTCAAAATTGTCCTATTCTAACAAACCATACATCAATGGAAAGCTTATTTATTCAGATGTTTCAAAAAGTTAACCCTTATGACGTTGTCTAGGGTCACATATAGTGTTTGTAGGATCATAAAAATAACTCAGTTCATTAGGCCACAACTTATGCCCTGAAAACAAAAGAGCCTGGAGCCAGTGAGTGTCGTGCATGGAAACATGACACGAGTATATTCAAACTTTTAAGTATCCTCCACAAACTGATATTTGTTTTAGGCATATTAGGTGTCAATAACACAAAATTCAAAAGTGTAATGGCTCACGACAGACCTTTTTGCTACGTGGCTTCATTTAAATACGAAAAGCTTAATAAGGAAAGTTATCCACCTGGGACGCTCAGAATACCAACAGCACCACGCACAAAACAAACAAGCCCCCGAAACAGATGTCACATGTAAAACTAAATATAACGTGCCTTTGGTCAGGTCACACCTGGAAAACACAGGCAATTAGCCAAAGCAGGTCATGAAAGCCGCTCCAATCTATGGTATATATATTTAGCTGTGGCCGCTGTGCAAATACAGAGCGTGGTGAATGCCGATACTGCCGTGACGACTGTAATAACCGATGTGTTCATACGACGCCCACAAGAGCTAAAATTGTCTTTTTGTGAGTGCATTTGTAAAAACACTTGGGCCTATTGTAAGGCACATGGGATTGTTATTGTAAGGCCAATTTCCATAAAGCTAAAAGCCTATATGTGTTTATGCTGTTGCGCTCATTTGAGCTGGTAGTTAGAAGGTGTATTGAGATTTAATCACTTGGCATTAAGCTGCTAAGTGTCATTTCACACATTTGACTAATTCAAATATGTAGAGTGACTGATCGCCTGGCTATAGGATGAGTACAGGTTTGGCGACTGCGCACGCCCTAATTTGGACAGTGGGCAAATTTCATGGTGGGCAGTCTGAGGAGGTAATGGTTTTAAGGCAAATTGATTTTGAAACCACTGTCGACTGTCATTTTCCATGTCAAATGAACGCTGGTTTGGCCTTTCCTGACCAGTGAATCTGAAGTGGAGGCACTAACCATTCAGGTTATTTGGAGGCTTTATTTGGATGAATTTACATTCAGGAACCTCGCACACATCCTTTTTTGAAAATGGCAAGAAAATAAAGGATTACTGAGGAAAGGAAGCAGAGACAGAGCCAAAACCATATACTTTGTTTACCTGTCCAAAGGCTATTCAAATACAACCTTTAGTTTGTGCTTTGCAGTTCAACAAGATGTATTTTCATTCATCTGATGTATCTGCGTGTTGTTGATCAGATTTGAGAATACACGACAATACTAATAGACGGCTAACATACACTGTAAAAAGTTTTCACCAGATTCAACTTACAAACCCAAGTTCAGCAGCTGCCTTAAGTTTTTAAGTTAAATCAGCTTAAAACTACAAGTCATTTTAACTTATTACAATAAAAATGAGTTGATATAAATTAATTTAAATGGCTTAAGTTGATTTAACTTAAAATCTTAAGGCAGCTGCTAAACTTAAGTTTTTAAGTTGAAACTGGTGAAAACTTTTTACAATGTAGTAATTATAATGCTTTGCTCATTATGACCATTTTACATTTTATATTCTTTGTGATTAGTTATTGATTTGTTATATTAAAAGGTGATACAATAAAAACTGAATATAAAATCTGCAATATGTGACCCTGGACCACAAAACCAGTCTTAAGTAGCATGGGAATATTTGTAGCAATAGCCAAAAAATACATTGTATAGGTCAAAATTATAGATTTTTCTTTTATGCCAAAATTCATTAGGATATTAGGTAAAGACCATGTTCCATGAAGATATTTTGCAAATTTCCTACTGTAAATATATCAAAACTTAATTATTGATTAGTAATATGCATTGCTAATAATTTCATTTGGACGCTAAAGGTGATTTTTTTATTGCATCCTCAGATTCCAGATTTTCAAATAGTTGTATCTCGGCCAAATATTGTCTTATCCTAACAAACCATACATCAATAAAAATTGTATTTATTCAGATGTATGAATCTTACTTTAATTTTTTTTAAATTATATTTATTAAATGCTTATGACTGGTTTTGTTGTCCAGGGTCACATATAGTGTCTGTAGGATGATAAAAATAACTCAGAAGGGAAAACAAAAGGGCCTCGAATCAGCGAGTGTTGATTTTCTCAATATTTCGATTTTTTGCTCCCTCTGAATTCCAGATGGCCCTTTATGACTGATTTTGTGGTTCAGGGTCACATATATGTTTTAAAACGTATACTGTCTTACTCATTTAAAGTTTTTTTCGCTCTCTCTCTTTGTTGTCTGTTAAAAACCCTGAATTGTGCTTGTGAACAGTGGACATAAAATCTCCACCTGTGTGACAAAAAGTAATTTATTTTACCGTGCGGTTGGAATTGACTTGATAGGAGAAACGACCACAAGAATACAATCTGTCATTCCAACACTGAGGTCACATTCAACAACATGCCTATCTCACCTGATAGCATCAGCCAGGTGTCAGAGAAAGCTTATGGGCGATAAGGTTACACTGCAACCCAAATTACGTTTTGTTAGGACTGCTGTTACAATTTGTAAATACATGATTACTATCCAAAAGACAAATGTATCATTTCAATATGTTGTCTAGATATTTTGATTAACTGAATAATTTAACTAGATGTAAAAGTATGCAATTTCCAGTTATTTAAAAAAATAAATCAGGTTAATCTTGGCTTTGTATAAAATGAAAGATTCCACATTACAATGTTGATTGCATCATAACTAAAACCTCTTAAATGCTCCTCTGCAAACAAGATACAATCATCACTTTTTAGTTTAACAATGATGTCATAAATTATATCTTGTCTTGTCTTACTACTTTCTACTATTTACTACATTTAACCTGTAAAAAAAACAACAACAGAAGTGTAATAAACCATAGAGTTCACTCAGTATTCAAAGCCAGTTTAACAATAGCAATAAAATCATATTCCTGCATTAAAGATTAAGAACTATTTCCATTCAGAACAATAGAGTGCAAACTGATTTGCATAAGTCTCTCAGGCACAGCTGAGGGCCAATCGGACATTTTGTATTAGCAAATTGTCTTGGCTTACCTTTATTGTCTATTTGTTTTTTGTTTGTTTGTATTGTGTTTGAATTACCCTTTGTTAAACAACAACAACAACATTTTTTTTTGCTATCACATTCTCTTAATGGTGGAACAAGTTCCCATAAATAAACAAATAAATACAAGTATGAAAATCTTTAGAAAATTCTACCCTATACAGTATACAATATGTAAGCAGCCATCTTGTTTTGCTAAACAGCAGTGTTTAGTACTATGACAGCACTGATACTTTTGTTTTTAGAGCTTTGTGGTTTAATCTTCATCTCTCAAGCACTCAACACCACTTGTATCTGTGCTTTTAATGACATTTAGAGGTTTATTCAGCTCTTGATTTCTTTCCTGTACCTGTACAAACTGTGTGCTTTATTTCAGATGCTAAGAAAAAAAGCACATGAATATAAATGTATATTAATATTTGTAATTTCAGTTAAGATGAAATCAGTTCGATGATAGCACTGTTGCTATTTCTAATAGCAAATCTGAAAACTGTTGTATTAAACGATAACTATATTAACTATTTTTATTACGTTATTATAGTTATTTTTATTTGTGTTATTTAAATAATTTAAATAAATTGTGTTATTTTATTATAGTTATTTTATTTATAAGGTGAATCCGTTTGAATATGTGTGTGCATTATTGCATGGCAATAATAATTGATGGTTGGCAAATTAGATAATTCATTAACTAATTATATAAATGAGGTAATATATTAGTGTCAATACATGAGTTACCCTTTTAACACTACGAACCGAGTCGTAGCAGTATTTGCATGTAGGCCTAGATTGCGCTTGAATCTCATTGAATTCTTGAGCACTGCCTCCCTCGTGTGGTTACATAATAAAACGAATAGTTATCGCCTTACCCAGTTCATTGATTACATTGATAATTGCAAACATTTCTTGTATTACAAGTTTTCTAAAATGTTAGGTTTAAATATGCATATAAGGCATTATTTAATTAAATATCCGATAATTTGCATACATTTTTAGTACAAAAATGTAAACACTGGATGAAGACGGTTTCAAAATTCAAATTTTTATCATATTAGTGTCAAAAAAAATCACAGAGGGAATTTTGGGAATTTTTGTCATTTCATAATTCAGAAAATATTTTTACAGACAGAAAACAATATATTTTCACATGTTTTGGGGGGAATATAATTATAAAACTAAATTAATAAAAAAATATAATCAAGCAAATTAAATATGAACAAATCCCTCTGAGATTTATGTCTTAGTGTAGGACAAAAAATGCATTTTGAAAATAGATAAAGTGCTATAAATGAAACACTTAACAGTGTCTTTTGGATGTTTTCTTTCACTAGTCTGGGAAAAACTTTATGAAAAACCAAAAAGCCCAAAATCTCAAACTTGACAGGAACTCGCCGCGCTAAATGTGCATTTATTAATGAATCGATATGATTAATTTATGTTAATATATTTTTAAATAAGCCTTTTGATATAATATTACGGGTGACGTTGGCACTCCTATTTTTTTTTTTTAGTTTTCGTCATTTTGCTTTAGACAGTAAACAGGCCTGCATGAGCGCATTTGTGCATTCAGATGCATGAAAAAACTGTTTTGCAGAGTCTCCCCCTAAAAAAGTAACAACCAAAAGAAACCATCTTTCCCAGCAAATATTAATATTAATTACTAAATTGCAATCTATGATAGCTAAACTTGTGACAAATTGCCTTATAAGCTGACATTCATAGACAAAAGCTACCTTTGTCACAAGAAAACCGTTTCATTCTGTTACCCAATAGATGTCATATGCAAAAATATGATGATATCATTAGTTTGGATTCACTAAGAAGCCTTTGACGTAATAAATCATTATAAAATAGGTGTGAGGGTGGGCGTTATAGATATGAACCAATCAGGTATAGCCCCCCAGGTGTATGAACCAATCAGAAGCAGGGAAGTTATTATTTTTCACATTGAGTAACGTTGCATTTTCGGCCCAACAATTAGTTAATTATTTTTACCACTTATTTAAGTATGAGATACGTTTTTATTTATCACACTTGTTTTAGAGAGCAAATAAAATATCTAAAATAATAAACAAATAACAACAACAACAACATGGTTATGCAACCTATGAATATGCAATGCACGGAACCTGTGACAGCTCTTCCCTAGTGCAGTGACAGAGAAAAACGAACCAGATACGAGACGTAGGGACAGTTGCAGGCGTATATACAACACATTCAGTTCTGTGAGTGTGTGAAAACGTGATCATTTTCAAGAGTGTCCCCAAACGCCCTGGCGGACAGCCGAAAGTTCCAGCACGTTCTGTACTGCGAAGTGAAAGTGTACTTGAAAGGCCCGCCTCTAAATATACCACGAGATGATCGATGTACTTCTCAGCCAATCACAGCGGAGAGACGACTGCGCTTCCTGCGCTCTCAGCGAATCAGAAATGGCAAAACACTAAAAAACGCGAACTTCAACTTGTCAGCAAAACAGAGGGGAGGGGACCAACATATGGCAGTCATATTTTTGAAGCTGAAATAATGTGCTAGACCTTTTACTGTGTTGTTTACCTCGCAGAAGGTAATTGAGTTTAAATACTCTTTGCTTGGACATTTATACTAATGTATATATGTCAGCGGGCAGCATTTTTACCATTTTTGTGCTGATAAAATGTAGCGGGCTAGCATGCTAACATAACTGTGAAGACGGTTAGCGAGCTGCTGCTCAATTATATCAGACAGGGGGCTTTACTGCGTGCTTGCTTTTAACTTTGACAACATGAAAGCAGGTGAATAAACTGCTCTTCGAAGAATGCATATGTGTTTATAATGCGAGGAAAATTAAAAGCTGTTAATAAACGTGCATTGGTAGTGCGTTGTGGTGGGAAGGTCCCACAAAGTTTGAGATTTCAGGAAACTGCAATGGCGTGAGGGGGAGACAGTCATGACAGCAGGTCGAGGAAGCCATGATCTGATCAAAGCAACTCTCTCTAAATTACAGCCCTGCGCCACGCTATATGTGCATTTATTAATGAATCGATATGATTAAGTTATGTTAATATGTGTTTTAAATTAAGCTTTTTTATATAATATTACGGGTGACGTTGGCACGCCTAATTATTATTAGTTTTTTTTTAAGTTTTCGTCATTTTGCTTTAGACAGTAAACATAGGCCTGCATGAGCGCATTTGTGCATTCAACGATGGATTGATTGTTTATTCCTAGTTCTGCGTGAATGAACTTAAGTCGTTCTTAGATACTCAAATAATTACTGTAATTTCAATAGAGTGTGTAATTAAATGTTAACGTGTCGTTATACGATAAAAGTACTGTTATTTCTCCCTGTGCATGTTTTTTTTTTCCTTACTGTCATTATTGGCGTCTTGTGATCCTGTCATTTCCAGAAGCGCTTCTCAGGTGGGCGTGTCAGAGATCAACGCGGGTCATTGTTATGCAAATAACACTGGAAGAGTTTGCGTAAATTTTAAACAACTCTATTTAAAGGCCTGTCTGTTTGTTTCCCTTTATATGAGCTGGGGACTGTCCTTATACGTTTCCCACTTCTTCTTCTTCTGAACTACAATACTAACAATAATAATAATAAAGCAATATAACAGTAAAGCAATATTAGAAGGGATTAGAAGAATTACTAACGCATTATTAAAGTCACAAGTTGTGTTTTTTAACATTAGGTAATGCACTGTGAACTAATATGAACAAACAATGAACGACTGTATTTTTATTAACTAACATTAACAAAGATTAATAAATAGTGTAATTATAGAAAAAGAAAGATCTTGTTTAATAATGTATGTTTTTTTAATTGTGTGGTAAAGTTCATTGTTGTTATTATTATTAATAGCAACAACAACAATAATAAAGAAATATTAGAATATAAATACAACTAAATTAATAAAAATTGTTCAGGCTTTTTTTCCTTCATATAATGAGTATCAGGGTTCACACAGTCACGGAAAACATTAAAATGCTGTTTTCCAACCCAGGAAAAAGACGTTGAAATTCATTACTCAAAAACGTGGATCCTGAAATATCATCATACTACTGCCTGTATTTCCTTATTATGACAGAACTTGGTTTCAGGTTATTTATATACTGATGCAATAAGCCACAAGAGACTGAAATGCACTGCTGTCTTGGCTTATTGATTGTTATGATAAAAGATAACAGATGCTGTGCATAGTTATGTATACTAATAATCAGAATTTAATTGAATTCATTAGCCTAGCTGTAACTTTGATAACCGATGTAGAAACTTTCTCATATAATTTATTCTTATATAATTTGCACTTCTAGTCAAAAGTTTTTGAACAGTAAGATTTTTAATGTTTTTTAAAGAAGTCTCTTCTGCTCACCAAGCCTGCATTTATTTGTTCCAAAGTATGGCAAAAACAATAAAATTTTGAAATAGTTTTACTATTTAAAAGAACTGTTTTCTATTTGCATATTTTTAAAATAGAATTTATTGCTGTGATTTCAAAGCTGAATTTTTAGCATCATTACTCGTCACATGATTCTTCAGAAATTGTTCTAATATTTTGATCAGCTGCTCAAAAAACATTTTTATTATTATTATTATGATGATGATGAAAACAGCTGATTAGATTTTTTTTCAGGTTTCTTTGATGAATTGAAAGTTCAAAAGAACAGCATTTATCTGAAATAGAAATCATTTGTAGCATTATAAATATCTTTATCATTATTCTGACTCCAAGCTTTTGAATGCTATAGTGTATAATGTTACAAAAGCTTTTTATTTCAGATAAATGCTGATCTTTGGATATTTCGATTCATCAAAGAATTCTGGAAAAAATGTATCAATTTTTTAAATATTAATAAAAATAATATTATTATATATTTCTTGAACAGCAAATCAACATATTAGAATGATTTCTGAAGGATCATGTGGCACTAAAGACTAAATATACCTTAATTACAGAAATAAATAAAATTTAAAATATACTAAAATAGCAAATAGTTATTTAAAATATCAGATTTTTAATGTTTTTGCTGCTCTTTGGATCAAATAAATGCAGGCTTGGTGAGCGGCAGAAACTTAAAATATATTTAACTTTTTACAGTATTGCTTCTTATTTTGAAAGTAGCAAATGAAAAATGCTGTTATTTGGGAGTCAAACAATGTTTAGTATTTAGACAATAGTGAGAATTAATCATTTACAGTAAGTTTAAGCTTTTGCCACTTCTTCCCACAGATTCCCAGCCAATAGATGTCCACTCCCAATGAGCCACCGGTTGGGATGTCCCATGCTGGTCCATCACCAGGTGCTGGCCTGTCTCCAGGGCCCATCCTAGGGCCCAGCCCTGGACCTGGACCCTCTCCTGGCTCTGTACACAGCATGATGGGTCCTAGCCCAGGGCCCCCAAGTGTGCCGCATGCTCTTCAGGGGCAAGGGGCTGGAGACTATTCACAGGACATGCACCCATTGCATAAGGTAAAGGATGGCTTTTAGCGTTGATTATATTAAAACAGATCAATAGTTGTCTAATAAATGCAAACAGAAACATGCTATGAATAAATATGTTTCAAGTTGCCAGTATGCCAGCAGCATGTATGACTAATCTCCTTCCTCTGTTCAGCCTATGGAGGGAATGCATGAGAAGGGGATGGGAGACGATATGCACTATGGCCAGATGAAAGGGGTGGGCATGAGATCCCTGCACAGTGGCATGGGTCCTCCACAGAGCCCTATGGATCAACACAGTCAAGGTACAATTATCTGTTGGCCACAATATAATAATAAAGCACTCAGCGGTTGTAATTTAAACCATAATTATAGTTCAGCAAAGGAAGCTCTTGTTCCACCACAGAAGGAGGTAAGTCCACAAAGGCCTCTGAGGTAATGAAGGCAATTATCTGACAGTATTAATTTATTTATTTTGCGCACTTATCTTTGGGGCTGCCTTTATGTTACACTAATTATCCCCATATGGGTATACATAAGATCTTTTGTACTTTGCTCTCTTTCAAGCCAAGCTTTTCTCTGATCTGTACCTTTTACAGTCCTAAATATAGTATAAAAGTGTATTGACTTGTTGATGGGAGCCTAAAGGTTCATTTAAATTTAAAGGTTAATTAAATTTAGCAGGCAAAATGATCCATTGTCAGTGATGTAGAGGTGCATGAAGCACAGTTCACACAGAAATGTCTTTTAAGCCAAGCAGCTTTTTGGGGGTGGTTTATTCCTTTTCTAATATGATTGAGAGTGCATGTAAACACTCGATCGGATTTAAAAACTGAAACTGAAAGGACTGTGCATGTGCAATGACAGAAATAGCTTGTCAACTTGTCCTGTCTTTATAAAACTCTCACTCTGCATCTGTGAAGTGGAGAAGGACAACCTCCCACCAATCCTTGTTTTGGATTTTCATCTACAGCCACCCCTTTTTGGACCAGGGAGTCAGGATTGCCAGGTTTTCACAACAAAACCCACCCAATTGCTACTCAAAACGTTAAAATTTGTGTTCCGGGGGGTAAAATACATCTATTTTGGTAGGGTTGCCCTGCATAAGCATTCCAAGGGATAAATATTGCGTTGCTGGGGTCGTTTTAACCCGCGGCAACAGTGGTGAAGTAGCCCAAGTCCACGGGAAAACCACGGACTTGGCAACACAGCAGGGAGTGGCATTTTTACAGGCATGATAAAGCAGCACGGTTTATATGTATATTTATCCAGAAATATTAATTCTGCTGTTAAAAACAAATAAAGAATAAAGTGGTTATTATGTGAAAACAGGGAGAAACTATATTTGTGCAGTGTGCACATGTCCAAAAAAAAAAAAAAAAACTATTCCAATTTAAAGCTTGTGACATATAAACGCGCAAATCGACCCGATCACTTTATTTAGTGTTCATGTAAACACTACATTCAGATTCATTAGTCGGAATGAATGAACCGAAAATTGTGCATCTAAACGTAGCCACTGAGACAGCTTAGGTTTTTTAGGGATTAAAACAAGGAGTGAATGGATTTTATGGTGGTTGTTTCCACATGTATCTTAGTTTTGCATCCAATGTTCCCTTTCAAATGTGTGCACAGTATAGAAATAACCATTGCTTTTAGAAAATATCAGTAATTTTTTTTTTTTTTTTATAAAAAGCTGGTTTATTCTACAAAAAAAAGAGAAAACTTTAGTATGGCTGTGATTACCAAGTTACATTTCTCACTCTAATAAACTTAATAAATCTTTATTTATTTATTTTGCTTCTTAGGCTACATGTCTCCTCATCCCTCACCAATGGGCCAGGTGTCTGAGCATGTGCCCAGCCCTTTGTCAGGAGGAGGGCCGACCCCACCGCAAATGTCTCAGGGTCAGTCACCCATGATGCCCATGGATCCGCAGGGGATGGGACAGCAGGCCAGGGGTCAGTCTGCCTTCAGCCCAGTCCAGCTACAGCAACTCAGGGCTCAGATCCTGGCGTACAAGATCCTGGGCCGTGGTCAGCCTCTGCCTGAGAATCTGCAGTTAGCTGTGCAGGGCAAGAGGAGCCTCCCCACCATGCAGCAGCAGCCCATGAACACTGGCCCCTTCAACAGACCTCCAGGTGAATATGCTTATAGTTATTTTGGTGTAGTAACGTAAATGGGAAATGGAAGTTGAAATGTCCCTCATCAAACCTCAGTGAGTTCCAGTCAACCACCACATCACATTACCATATTGACCTCATTATGTCACAATGACACAATGAGAGTATTTCGTGTTTTTGTGTCAATTATGGCAAAATTCAAAATTTCGAGTTGGAATGCAGTGGAAGTCCAAGCGCCTAAATTCCAGTTTTCTCTTGTGCTTATACAGTATTTTTACATTGTTTTGAAGCCTAAATGCAGCTGGATACTTTCCGTAAAAAATTGGTTATGATGTTAGTTATACTTTTGTTGCAGTTGTTTTCCTAATTATTGTTCAATCTTGTACTGTTTTGCTAGGTATGCCAATGCCTCATGGAGGGCCTGCAACGGGCCCGTGTCCCTCTCCAGCCATGCAGACTCATACCCAGAGTGCTGGGCCAAAACCGTGGCCTGAAGGTGAGTGTGGGATGTATTTATTCTTAAGTAGTTGCATGTCTATGTTCCACCAGATGGCACTGTGAAGCAAAAGGCTTTCCATGGCAATCAATTAAAGGGATAGTTCACCCAAAAATTTAATTTATGTCATCCCTCATGACTTCCAAAATTCCAAGCTTTGTTAATGATGCTCTTGTGAACGTGATTCGAAGACTGACACAGAAAAGCATAAATTGTTAAAAAAAGTTATTTTGTTTTCTTTGTGCACAAAAAGTATTCTTGTAGCTTCATAAAATTAAGGTTGAACCACTGATGTCACATGGTCTGTATGAAAAAAGTACAATAATAAACTTACTGCAGTAATAAAATTACTGCAGTCAAAAGATCGTAAACTATTTACGAAATGGCATGCAAATTGATTTGTTATGCAATTATATGGATTGAAGCACGAAACACGTGTGATCATCATCATGTGGTGAATGTGGCCAATCATGAGAAGCTGTGACGTCATCACAGCCTGGTGCAGTCGCTCCTGAAACGCTGCGCTGGCTGAGCAAGCCGGTGTCGTGAGAAATTGAGTCCGCCCCGGAATCGGGTCTCCTTTAGGATCCTGGTGGTAATGCCTGCTCAAAAATGTTTTATATTTTTATAAAAACCAACATACATATAATACATCTATTACTATGATGTAATTATACTATAAAAAGTAATTTAATAACGTATAAATTTGTAATTATCCACAATAACTTCTTTATGGAAAAAACGTATTTAAATGCTATATAGCACTATAACGTCTGATAAATAATGCACGAGTAAATCAATTTTTAAGTGGTTTTATTTGTCAGTGTATATTCAGAAAACAAGAATAATTCACTATTAATGTAAAACGCTGTTCTATTATGTTTTAAAAACATAATTCTACTATGCAATTTAAAAGACATTAATGGTCATTATTACGCATTTCTAACTATAGAAAATATAACGTGATTTTGCAGGAATTGTAATCAGGCGCTAAAAATAATACCCATTAGCAGTCAATTGAACCAATAAGATCACTCTGGGTCCTAATGGAGACCCGATTATCACACTGTACAACAATAATACTGTTTTTTTATTATAGTAAGGGCTAAGTTTAGGGTTGTGGTAGGTGTAGACGTTAAAAAAACACAATCTAATAGGTAGAAAAATTAATTTCATTGTTAGTTTCCGGTCGTAGACGTATCCCTTCTAGCCACAACCGCGGCTGACTTGAAGTAGTGCATGCCGGTTAGAAATTTTGTCCGACTTGAACCGGCGCCGACGCCACGTGACGTTCACGTGTGGCATCAAAGTAACGCCAGAGCGTTTGGAGAACAGATTGATCGGTCTGCGCAGCACCACATGAAGTCGAACTCACCTAATGTTTACATTACAGCTGCATGACTAATAGTTAAAATATCACGATCTCTATCCAAACACCCATACGATCTTATTCATGAATGACAACGATTCAGCGATGTCTATTACAACTGTTGCACGCGCTCCACTGAGCTTACATGTGGAAGTTATTGAAGACATTCAAATCTGCATTCTTAATGCTGCCGTTTCAGAAAGCAACACAAACAGTCTTTTAAACCACATAATCATCAATATGTCTTTGTTACAGACATTTAAATAACATAAGTACTGGGATAAAAGCTTGTAGTTTGGATATAAACACTTATTGACTACAGTAGCGATCAAAACGAAAGTATCTTGTAACACGGCTGTAGAGCAACGTTTATTCTCTTCGCCAGGAGATGGCGACAACTACACGTTTAAAACAAGTATTTGTCATTGAATTAAACATTCAAGATATTCCAGTAGTGAAACAAATATTTATTAATTGAGACATGGGCTCCTTCTTTCTTTTTTTTATCCAGACTTAAGCAATGAACATTTCAAAACCACTAGTAAATTACGTAATTTTGTTTAGATTTCTAATCCTTTTTTTCTTCAGAATTGTGATCTCCAGTTTATAAAAGAAAATAGTTTTTCAGTTTACCCAGAATCATGCAGCATTAGTTTACATGTTTATTACTGCATATAATTCCTTAAAATATAAGTTTAATTTTATAAGGTACAAGTTCATACCAAAATGCACCTACATTTTTTGCATTTTGTGTTTTTTGTTGAATAAAATACTATTTTCCCCTATGTTTTTCATCATTGAGGATTTTTTTAAAAAAAGTTAAGAAAAGTCGTCTCGTCTCGTTCTCGTGAACCCAAAATCTCGTCCCGTCTCGTCTCGTGAGATAAGTGTCTCGTCACACCAATGTCTTCTATTCACTTCAGATACTGCTTAACTGTCAGATTATTCAGATTTATAATATTCTTGTGCACATAAACATGGTCAAAATGCCCCATATATGTGAATCTTTGAAAAAGATGAAAAAAGCTTTTAAAGAAAATGCCAAGGAGCCACCTTACAGAGGTTAAATCCCCTTTAACATGCTTTCAAATGACAGTGAAATAATTCATGGATTACTAAAAGTTCAAAGATCGCTTTTCTTTTCAAGTGAACTTGATTGGTGAGTCAGCCTGGTTTAATTGTAACCCGCTGCTTATTGGCTGTACTTGTGAAAGATAATGTGTACCACCTCAGGTCAATTGACATTTTAACTGCATTTTTGCTCGATATGAAATGACTGGGGACGTTGCATGCCCTCATGGCAGGTTCAGCAACTGATTGATTGTGCCTAACCAGAAATAAAGATCCAGAACTTTTCTCTTCGGAACATTTAACTTGTATCATCTCTTATGTTTATGTTTTCATTTAAGGATTTCATGCCCTTTATAAAGTTTCTTTAAGGGCATTAAACTTGGCTTGAAACAGGTCATATGAGTCCTTGTAAAGATTTTTTGTTTCAGAGGTGGACATCAGTTCATGCTGTGCTTTGAGCTGTCTTAAAACCTCCAACAACAGCTTTGATGAAGTCTTTGAATATGATCAAACATCCTAACGACAATAGGCTTCTAAAATATAAATGGCATTACTTATGCCGTTTCATAATGGTGCGTTATATCGATCGTACTGACAACAGCATAATGGATCACTGGAAGCTTAATGCTTTTTGCATTCAGGAGCATTTCTTTGACAGACATGACATTTTGATAAATCTCACAAGACGTTCACAAAGAGCATCACCTTTATTTTCAGGTCAAGGCTCAGAGGCGCCCAGCACTCCGCAGAAGCTGTCAGTCCCGGCTCCCAGCGGCAGACCCTCTCCAGCTCCCCCACTGGCCCCCACTGGCACACAACCTGTGCCCAGCACCTCCCTCACCTCCCAACCCCAACCTCAGCCACCGCCAGGACCAGGACCAGGCCAGCCCTCCCTCATCATCCAGCTTCAGCAAAAACAGAATCGGATCACACCGATTCAGAAGCCTCAGGGTCTGGACCCTGTTGAACTCTTGCAAGAGAGGGAATACCGGTATGTAATGAGTAATTCAATTCAACTTAATCTACACTAAGCAATCTACACTAGTGATGCGCGGGTCGTCTCATAACCCGCGGACCCCGCGGGTAACCCGCGGGTCGGGTTGGGGCGGGTAAAGAAATTGTCACTTTATTTGCGGGGCGGGTTGGGGCGGGTCATTAAAAACAAAATACAAAATTATGTTGCGTGCAATTCCCTATAGCCTATATTTAATATTTGGGAATATCTATTTTCATATTTTATTAAGTTCTTTAATAAGGTTATCAACACGTCACGACACGCAAGCGCTAAGCAGCTCCCGCTGCCAGCAATGAGCGCTTCAAGCGAGCGCACATTCAGCTTTGCTGGCCTGGTGCTGGAATCGAGGCGAAATAGATTAAACCCCGGTACAGTGGATGCATTTTTTTTTTGCACAACGAACGTAAAAACGCTAAATGAACATTTCCGTCTGTTAAATAAAACAAAAGTTTAGTGGTTATTTAGCGTAGGCTGTAAACCTATACACATTTGAAAAAAAAAAAAAAATGTTTAGCCTAGACGAATACAAACGCTGCTTTATAAATGTTGAAAATGTTTATACAGTGGTGTAGTGGAGGGTATACGCAGGCGGCTATGCGTATACCTATTTTTAAATCTTCTCTGATGCGCATTATTCAGTACTGTGCTGCATTAGCCAAAATCAGGACAGTCAACAACATCCAGTCATATGTGAATAAATGTACATATTCGCTAAGAACACCCAATAAAGACAGTAATAATGCAGTCAGGACCGTGGCGCCGGCTTGCTTTGAAATGTTTTTGATGATTAAGCCTGATGCGCCTGCGCCCGAAACAGTACATAATAACGAAAACAATACCTTACAAATAAAAAGAAGCAAATTTTTACGATCAGAAATTCCTTAAACCAGCGAACCCCTGTAAACTTTTCAGTCCAAGGATCCAGTAAACGAATGCGTTCAAATAGAAAGTTCAAAACGAAATTCATAAATGAAGCTTAGGCTATACCCACTTTTCTTCCGGCACCACTAACATTACGCCACTGACTATCTTGTTATTAATATGACATGATTTATGGTTCATATTCATAATCGTATGTTGTCGCCAGTTTACAGGGTGATGTTTCCAAGCACTGTCGGCCTGAAATAAAGGCTGTTTTCATTTGGATTACAGATTACAATGCCTAGTATGTCTATTTAATGGTCGCGGGTGCGTGGCGGGGCGGGTTGTAAAAATAGATACAGTGGTGCGGGGCGGGTTGGGGCGGGCCAAATAATTTCATAAAAGCAGGACCCGCGGGTTGAAAAAAACCTTGACCCGCGCATGACTAATCTACACTGCTCTAAAGAGGTTGTGAATTGCATTTTTTATTTTATGATATTTCTTCAGGTGCACTTATAATGTCTTAGTCCTCTGATTTAAACACTGTACTTAAAGGGGCATGTCTCTAAGACTTTAGTGTTATTATCTTTATACATTATGCAAGACGTCTTCTAAATGTGGATGCATACCAAATTAAAGGGGACATCTGATGCCCTTTTTCACAAGTTGGTATGACTCTTTAGGGTCTTCATGAAATGTCTGCAACATACTGTGATTAAAATTCCTCAGTGGTCATGTAAAACAACACACTCAAAAACACCTCTGTTCACAGCAACATGTTTTAGTGCATGTCTGTTACAACACGGTACCAGAACAGTACAATGAAATATTTGAGTGTGTGCAGTGCATTTTACGGAGGACTGTTTCCTGAACCTGAGAGAGTAGCTTACAATGTCAGCTGTGTACAAAGGCTTGTTTCTGTAAAGTGGGGCAATTCCAACTTTGCAAGGACAGTCTGGCGCTTCTGACTCACAGCCTGTAAGTACGTTTTCATATTTAAAGAATTTGCTACTGACTATTCAAACGCGAGTTTTCAGCAGTGTAAAGTAGTGCTTGTTGTTTGTTGTGTCTACGATCACAAATGCAGACATGGTTTTATGTTTATGCGGCGCGACGCACAACACAATGTGTAAAAAGACAGTATGAGTCATTATAATCAGTGATTATGTCCTCACTGGATGCAACAAATGCCTCATTTATAATGGGTTTATTGTTTTTGTCTCATCGCACCGGGACACAGCATCACAACATGGTAAGGAGCGTAACATTTCTGTCACACGCTTGAGGTATTCAACCAATCACAACGCACCATATAGCTGGCTAATCAGAGCACACCACGCTTTTCAGAACAATGAGCTTTGTAAAAACAATAATGTACAGTATGTGGTAAAAAAAGTTTTTGTTTTTTTTACCTCAAACCGTGTAAACCAGGGGTGCCCAACCCTGTTCTTGGAGATCTACTATCCTACAGAGTTCAGCTCCAGCCCTGAACAAATACATCTGAACCAGCTAATTAATCTCTTAAGTAGCACTTGATAATTACAGACAGCTGTGTTGGAGCAGGGCTGGAACAAAAGTCTGCAGGGAGGTAGATCTCTAGGAACAGGGTTGGTCAGCCCTGATGTAAACACATTGCATTACAACAAATACACAAACAAATCCTATTATTAGCATCATCGCATGACCCCTTTAAATGCTAATGAGATACTGCTCACACCACTTTCCGTGCGTCCTCAGTGGCCTTGATGTCAGGAGAAAATGAAGACTCTTACGTTCACTTTTACATCCAACAATAAAACACCTGTATTGCTTATGAGACGCTCAAGCACAAAGAAAATGGCGGACAGCGTACAACTGGCTGAGGGTGGAAATATGCTAATACGGGACAGTCCGTCAGTGGTTGTGGGAGGGGCCAAAACCAAAACAGCTTGATAATTAAGACTGTTTAGGTTTTTGGGGATGAAAAAAAAAGAAGCGAGTGGATTATTATTATAAGGTTTTTTGTGTCACACACTGCTAAGATACATTTATATGCAAACAAAATGTAAAAGTTTGCATCCGATATCCCCTTTAAATGAACTGCCTTTTTTTTTTTTTTGCTGGAATATTTTGAAAAAACAATTCACTTTGAAACATCCTGTAAAATCTGTGCTTGCAAAGGTTCTGCACAATTGCTCTTGTTTGTTCATCTTTGATATGGCAATTGGTATTGACACCATCATTAATATTAACAGCTGGGCAGATGAAAAATTGCAGTTATGGTAGGGGACATATCATTTTGTGGCAATACACTCTTTTAATGATCACAACAAAATTTGGGTATGAATTCCAGCAAAACAACCTGTCTTCTATTGATCTTCTGTCTCTAAAATATCACCAGAACTATGGGGGTTTTGGGAGGTTTTGGGAGCTGTAATGAATGTTAGAGGAGGGTGAGGAACCCTCTGAGGTTTCTGAAAGTTCCTCAGAACTTGGTGATTACACCGGCTTGCACTGTCTGAAACAACAGGCATGTGTTGATTGTTTGATGTACCTTGAGGTCACCAAGACAGACTTTTTTTACTGTCTGAACTATGTATTTTTCACGGAGTGAAAGTTTCAGATCTTGCTGGTGATTTATACTTCTGGAGAATAACTAGAAATTATTAATGCCTAGAAAGTTCACCTTTAGAGACATCTCAATTCAACAATAAATCTGATGATCTCTCCTTGATTGACAGTTTTAGCTCTCATATTTGAACCTAACCTTACCCCTATAATTCGGTTATTCTTTAAAAAAAAAAACAGATGAAAGGATTCAGTACACCTCTCATTTTCATTTCTGTTTAAAGTCTTCAGGCCAGGATTGCTCACAGAATTCAGGAGCTGGAAAATCTGCCAGGATCGCTGCCACCTGATCTGCGGACTAAAGCTACTGTGGAGCTAAAGGCCTTAAGACTGCTTAACTTTCAGCGACAGGTGTGTTATTGACTCATTATTAACCCATTATTACTCATTTATTAATTGTGACCCTGGACCACAAAACCAGTCTTAAGTCGCTGGGGTATATTTGTAGCAATAGCCAAAAATACATTGTATGGGTCAAAATTATTGATTTTTCTTTTATGTCAAAAATCATTATGATATTAAATAAAGATCATGTTCCATGAAGATTTTTTGTAAAATTCCTACTGTAAACCTATCAAAATGTAATTTTTGATTAGTAATATGCATTGTTAAGAACTTAATTTGGACAACTTTAAAGGTGATTTTCTCAGTATTTTGATTTTTTTGCACCCTTAGATTCCAGATTTTCAAATAGATGTATCTCGGCCAAATATTGTCCTATCTTTACAAACCATATATCAATAGAAAGCTTATTTATTGAGCTTTCATATGATGTATATATCTCAGTTTTGTAAAATTTTACCTTATGACTGGTTTTGTGGTCCAGGGTCACAATTTATTCCAAAAAGCTATTTAACACCATGAGTACACTTTGAGTACATCCCTCCTTATTTGGATGTTTTTACTTCATAAAAAATTGATTTTATAATTCTGTATAAAATTGTTATTTAATAAAATATATATAAACGTATAAACATGTAAAAATAAATATTTGTGCGTAATTAGCATGATGCAACTCTCCTGATGTCTTAATGAAGACAAAAATAATTCTTAAAACAACTTTTTAAAGTAGTTTAGCATAATGTTTGCTCCATTGCTTATTAATATTAATGTCATGTAGTACGACTCAGTGATATTTATGAAATGTACCTTGAAAAAAATATTTAAAAACTTTTTTTAAATGTGTTTAATATATATATATATATATATATATATATATATATATATATATATATATATATATATATATATATATATATATATATATAAGTATATACTCCCATGTTGCAAGATGCTGTTACATTTTTATTGATGGTTACACTGTATGCCATTTTTAGATTAATTTAATTTAAACTTTCCTTTAAAATGTTATAGAAGTGTCAAAACCATTGATACCTTTTTATATCATTGATCTAGTAATAAATTACTAATAAATCGTTAACAATAATAATAAATAATTCACTATATTTCATTATACTGGAACATTACTGACACAATTTTCGTAAAGGCATATTTCCAATAATTTTTACTCAATTACACCTCAATTTGGAGGCACTTATAATAAAAATGACTTACATTTGCCATTTTTTTTACAATAAATGGAATCATTTACAATAAGCTTAAAAAAATTGTTCATGCATATTTTTGATTTGCCGGTTCCATTGAGCTTTGTCCTATTCGTGCTGTGTGGATGGTGATGGTGTGTGTTGTGCTAAGAATATTTAACTTATGGTATATAGTGGATCTCACCATTAGAGGGCGACCTTGTTGTATTTGTAGCACGGTCTCCTCACAATTCAAAGCCTTGTTCTGCTGTAATTAGCAGCAAATATGAAAAAAATGTGTGAAATGCATCAGAATATGATTATCATTTGATGAAGCTCATTAGCTTAATGCATTTTGCTACAGATGACTATGATTGATTTTTTCCTTTCTCAGCTGAGGCTCGATGTTGTAGCCTGTATGCGCCGAGACACAACTCTGGAGACGGCCCTTAACTCCAAAGCCTACAAGCGCAGCAAAAGACAGACACTGAGAGAAGCTCGCATGACAGAGAAACTAGAGAAGCAGCAGAAGATCGAGCAGGAGAGGAAGCGCCGGCAGAAACACCAGGTGATCAATGAATGATGATTGTACTAAGTGTAATCAACTCAATGGACTACACAAACTCAATATACTGATTAAAACAACAGACAAGCTCCCACATCAAAATGCTCATATACACGATTTATGTGCTTACATATTGACTAACTGATAAAGATGGTTTCAGGGGGGTCATATCACGAGGAATCAAATTTCCTTGGCCTGCATAGTCACGGTGTGGCAATAACGAGGAAGTATGATAGTGCTGTTATTCTTAAACACCAGAAAAACTGAAAAAAGTTTCTCCTGGCAGAGTGTAATACCTAAACTTCTGAGGCTTCCTTGAGTTTAAAACGAATGGCTAAAGTTTTTTGAAGATGTCTTTAAGTAACCTTTTGTGCAGTTAAACCTCTGAGTGCAGAATTATTATTTTTTTTTTTTAACTCACGGAGGCGGCATTCGCACAGAAGTCTACAAGTAGAAAGCAGTTTTATTCTTAGCATAAGAGAGAATTTGGAAATTAACTAGGAACTTGATTCGCACTACAATGGTTCTACAAAGTGGAGTCAGACTAAAATAATGTTACAGAAATGTTCTGTTTCAAACTTTATATTCAGTGAAGAACTTTGAAAAACAAATTTCAACTGTTAAAACATGGTTAACAAGAAATGCTTCTTGAGCACCAACTTAGCATCTTATAATGATTTCTGAAATCACTGAAGACAAGAGTCTCCTGTTCAATGAGTTTGCCATCACATTAATTTTAATTGTAGTAATATTTTACAATAATAATGTCAATCATATAAAAAAGCAAAGGGTGATATAAAAGAGTTTAAAGACATTAAAACATCTCACCAACCCCAAACTTTTTAAATCATGCTGTGTTGTTCTTTTCTTGTTGTAGGAATATCTCAACAGCATTCTGCAGCATGCAAAAGATTTCAAGGAATATCACAGATCCATCTCTGGAAAAATCCAGAAGCTGTCTAAAGCCATCGCAACATGGCACACCAACACAGAAAGAGAGCAGAAGAAGGAGACAGAAAGAATCGAGAAAGAGAGGATGAGGAGACTGATGGTATGATACACTCATATACTGTATAGTATTTTTTTTATTGTCCTTGCTGACTTCATTTTAAAATGACCATACAGCACATTGTACACTCTAGTTCAGAGCTGTTTAATTAGCTTAATTTGAGGGGCCAGATTATCGAATTTCAAAATTTGAAGGGGGCTGAGGGGTTGTGGGGCTGTCACAATCTTTTTCTGGGAGGCATTTAAAATAAAAATTACGTTAATTAAGATACTATTTGAAAATCTGGAATCTGAGGGTGCAAAAAAATCAAAATACTGAGGGAAGGAAAGGAAAGGATGTGACGTGTGGCCAAGTATGGTGACCCATACTCGGAATTTGTGCTCTGCATTTAACCCATCCAAGTGTACACACACAGTAGTAAACACACACACACACACACACACACACACACACCGTAAACACACACCCGGAGCAGTGGGCAGCCTATTGCTATCGCTGTGGCGCCCGGGAGCAGTTGGGGGTTCGGTGTCTTGCTCAAGGGTCTCACCTCAGTCATGGTATTGAGGGCGGATAGAGCGCTGGTTAATTACTCTCCCCACCTACAATCCCTGCCGGACCTGAGACTCGAACCTGCACTCTGAACATTAGGCCATGGCTGCCCCGTAACAAGTGTGGGATTTGAACCCACATCATAATTGCAACTATATCTCAAACAACATGTGCTTTACCACTACACCATTGTGGTTTCCACAATCACCTTTAATGTTGTCTAAATGAAGTCTAAATGAAGTTCTTATCAATTGATATTAGGAATAATCAAAAATTAAAGGGATAGTTCACCAAAAAATGAAAATTTGATGTTCATCTGCTTACCCTCAGGGCATCCAAGATGTAAGTGACTTTGTTTATTTAGTAGAACACAAGTGAAGATTTTTGACTTAAACCAAAATAAACCCTGCGGCTCGTGGCGATACATTGAGGTCTTCACACACAAAACAATCAGTCTGTGCAAGAAACTGAACAGTATTTATATAATTTTTTACTTCTGATCCGCTGCAATGTCCAACTGTCCTGAGCATGTTCGCAACAGCTGGCGTGTGGCGAAGAGCAAGCATCCATAACTTCAGTCGATCAGGCTCAAAAGTTGGGAGTCTGTAAAAAGTCAGCACTCCTGACTGAATTTGCGCAAGCAAACGTAATTTTTTAATGTTTAATCGTTTGCAACAATCAGGATAAGCACAAGTAATTACCATTTTGAGTAGCTGCTGTACCCACAATCTCTCTGCACTGTATAAGCAATGAGTGACGAATACGTGCGGCATATCGCTTCCGCACATTTGTCTACTATGCCAGAGCACGTTGATGTGTCACACAGCGGCTGTTGTGAATGCGCTTAGGACAGTTGGACATAGCGGTGGATCAGAGGTAAAACATTATATAAATACTGTTCAGTTTCCAGCACAGACCGTTTTTTTTTTTTTCGTGTCTTAAAGGGATGGTTCGGAGTAGAATTGACTTCATTGCTATGCACTCCGAAGCCCATCTAAATACCCCATCCGAAGTTTACATTTATGGAGATATTAGAGTTTTTCGAATTGCTTGTTACAGGAGTGAATGGTACATGTAATGTAGGGATCGGCTAAAACGTGTTTTTAAAACACTCATGGTGGACTTACAAATGTTCTGATGCAGCGTTTTGTGAGTACATAACCTATTTACACTACTGTACAAGTTTGGTAAGATTACTTGCACGTTTAGTGGTGCAATTTACGAGATACATCACATGTACCATTCACTCCTGTAACAAGCATTTCGAAAAACTCTAATATCTCCATAAATGTTTGACTAAGGTAAAAAAAACTTCGGATGGGGTATTTACATGGGCTTCGGAGTGCATAGCAATGAAGTCAGTTCTACTCCGAACCATCCCTTTAAGACCTCAATGTATAGTCACGAGCCGCAGGGTTTAATTTGGTTTTGTCTGTGTATGTTTTTGACTCTCAAAGTCATGGGTCTCATTGACTGCCATTATACGACTGACAGACTGCAACGGTTTTAGTTAAAAATCTTTGTTTGTGTTCTCCTGAAGAAACAAAGTCAGTTACATCTTGGATGGCCTGGGGTAAGCAGATAAACATCAAATTTTAATTGTTGCTACTATTAAATGCATTTTACCTTCAATGTTAGCTGTTAATTATACCCATTCAACATTATTTCCTTCTTTGATTTACATCAATGACAGACTTCAGCAGGTTTCACTTTAAATGCAGCACTGCGTCTTTAAACCCATCCGCTTCTCTCCTAACTCACATCATTTAGGACTTTATAACTCATTTAAAACCATGTTTACGAGGTCACTCGCCAAAACCGTGCATTTTGACATAATTGTGTGTGTTTTTGTCAGTTGAAACACTACTAACGCACTGTCTAAAGTTGCTCAGCTTGTGTGTACAGCTGAATGCACAGACTTTCAAATTATACTTCATTTAATATCCATCTTCAGCCAGTGTCTGTGCTATTTCTCTTCAGAAGTTATGACTGATAACACTGTCTTAATATTCGTTTGACCTAGAGTTGTGGATATCTCAAAACCTTTTCACAGAAGTGCTTGTTAACACTGCCGTCTATTGAATAACCATGGTCTAGCTCTTGAACAAATGGTCAAATTGATGATTTTCCTTTTTTTATAATTATTTTAACAATTTTATTAATAGATTGGTGAATCAGTCTGAATTGGAGTCATTAGACTGAATCATTAGGCTTACTCATATGTATCCTGACTAACACACAAGAACAAGTGTGAAGTACTTTTTGAATGCAATGTATTTGAATGGAGGGGACAAAACAAAATCCTTTTAAAGTTCTTAGGGAAGAGGCATCCTTTAAAGGTTCTCACATGCTCTTCATCTGTTTTCACTAGGCTGAGGATGAAGAGGGTTACAGGAAGCTAATTGATCAGAAGAAGGACAAGCGTCTGGCCTACCTTCTTCAACAGACAGATGAATACGTGGCCAACCTGACTGAGCTTGTCTATGAGCACAAGGCTGCTCAAGCTGCTAAGGACAAGAAGAAAAAGAGAAAGAAGAAAAAGGTGTGAAGCAACATGACTATGGAAAAGAAGCCATAAAATCACTAAAGATCAAGTTTGATGTTTTTACTTCAGACATGTTTTATTTCATTCAGTTGCTTACAGTTTATCCCACTGTGCTTTTGTAAATCTCAGCTCCAATCAGTAGCTTTAGGACATTTCTACCAACATCAAACACTCAATACTTGTTTATTTCTTTCACGTTTAACCTTCAGAAGGAAGCTGGTGATGCTGAAGGAATGGGAGCCATCGGTCCTGATGGAGAGGTTAGTAAATCGCTATGAAAATGAAAGTGAAGTAGACGTGAATAACCAACTGATGTGTGTCCCTCTGGTAAATTCACTCTGTCAAACCTAATCTAACACAGCTTGTCACAGAAAACCTGCTTTTATGTTTACTTATTTGTGCAGCTCATAGATGAGAACAGCCAGATGAGTGAGCTGCCAGTCAAAGTCATTCAGACAGAGACGGGGAAAGTGCTACAGGGGACGGATGCCCCCAAGTCCAGTCAGTTAGAGGCCTGGCTCGAGATGAACCCTGGGTAAGCTGTCCTTACATTGCATCCTTTGTGTGTCTGGTAATTGAAAACATTTCCACAAAAATATGACCAGTCACTTGCATTGAGATGCGAAGCCGTGGCGAGCTGTATGTTTACAGCAGTGAGTGATGAAGGAAATGATGAAAAGGATGCACTGACATTTTGCTCTCTGAGAAAAAAAGAAAATGTGCTACTCGGCTAGAAACAAATAATTAAAAATAGGGACATTAAATGTAATTTAAATTGAAATTACTATATCTGAATATCATCTTAAAGCTTGTGCTAAGAAAAATATTGTTCTCAAAATCCAGACAACAGTTGATGCATAGAACCAATTCCCCCTACAATTTTCTTTTTCAATGATCTGTTACACTCAGATGTACATCACAATACAGAAGAAAAGATCTGTCACTGCTTCCATTTCATTGTGACCTTAAAGGATTAATTCACTTCCAGAATAAAAAAATCTTAATTTACCAACCCCCATGCCATTCAAGATGTTCATGTCTTTCTTTCTTCATTTGAAGAAAAAAAAACTCATGTTTTTGAGGAAAACATTACAGGATTTACAGAAAATGTTTCTCCATAGTGGACTTCAATGGAGTCCAAATTGCAGTTTCAATGCAGCTTCAAAAGGCTCTGCATAATCCCAGCTGAGGAATAATCGCCATTTACGAGAAAAAAACAAAACAAATATACTTTTTAACCACAAATTCCTGTCTTGCACTAGCTCTTACTTGATCATGTTGGAAGGTCACATGTGGTTAGTTCTTCGTCTACATATTCAAAAAGGTAGTGTAGGGTGTAAAAGCTCTCATTTTCTCCTCCAACTTCAAAATCCTCCAACATCTTTGTTGTACCATTTTTTATTAAGGGCGTTTGACTTTCTTTGCACGTTCGCTTTGTAAACACTGGGTCGGTACTTTTGCCTACATCACACATTACCTTTCCAACATGACTACTTTTTATTTATTTATTTTTAAAGAAAATGACTGATTGTTTTGCTAAATAAGACCCTTATTCCTGAGCTGGGATTGTGTGGAGCCCTTTGAAGGTGCATTGAAACTGCAGTTTTGACCGTCAAACTGTTGATCCCCATTGAAGTCCACTATATGGAGAAAAATCCTGGAATGTTTTCCTCAAAAACCTTAAAGGGTTAGTTTGCCCAAGAATGAAAATTAGCCCATGATTTACTCATCCTTCAGGCATCCTAGGTGTATATGACTTCCTTCTTTCAGACAAATCCAGTCGGAGTTTTATTAAAAATTATCCTGGCACTTCCAAGCTTTAGAATTGCATAGGCAGGTGTTTTTCTTCATCAGTCCAAAACAAGTCCAATAAAGCGCATCCATCCATAGAAAAAGTGCCTCACGCGGCTCCGGGGGGGGGGGGGGGGGGGTGAATAAAGGCCTCCTGTAGTGAATCTATGTGTTTTTGTAAGAAAAATATCCATATTAAAAAAACTTAAGAATCACTTTAATCTAGCTTGGGTCGGCTGGTCGTTCCCGGAAGCAACTCCAGGTGGATGACGTCGGATAACCCAAAATGATAACCCCCCCCCCCCAGAAGCTGTGTGATGCACTTTTTATTATGGAGGGATGCACTTTGTATGCCTGTAAGGTGAGTAAATCATGGGCTAATTTTTATTTTTGGGTGAAAAAAATAAGAACTTTAAGAACTTAACCACAAATTCACAAATTAAGAACTTAATTTCCTTTTGACTGACAAAAGAAAGACATAAAAATCCTGGATGACATGGGGGTGAGTAAATTATCAGGAAATCTTTGTTCTGTAAGTGAACTATTCCTTTAAAACTATTCCAGTTTATTGCTGCATTTGACCAATGAGAATCAAGTATTCCAGAAAGCTGGATAACAAAATTATGTATTGAACTGATTTGTGTAATCATTTATGTAATCCTAAAAAATTTAATATAGAACAGTGCTTAAAAGGCTCATATATTATTAGCAATTTAATGTGTCTAGACATTTGGCTTTAGCCAAGAAGATTCATTTAAGTGCTTCATTAGATGAAAGAGACTTATCCAACAGAGACTGCATCTTTGTGCATGCCTCCTTTGTAGCATATTTTTAATTTAACTCTGGGGGGGGGGGGCTTTGATAACAAGCACCTTTTTTGAGCTTGTGTTGTCAATAAACCATTCTAAGGCTTCGAGTGTTTACTAGCGCATTATGCCCTTTAAAACAGCTATGAAGTTGCTCCACGGTCAGACAGTGAAGAGAGTGGCTCGGAATTTGAAGAGGAGGTGAGTATCCTCTTATTTCTGCTCATTAAGCATTGACAGCTCCTTGGTGTGGAGTGAGTCATACATAAGTACACAAACTCGCACATTATTATCCTTTTCTCTGCACCCATAAAGCATCTCCTAAAAGCCTTTTAGCATCTGCCTTAGTAGCTCCTTTTTTTACTTACACTGCTATATTGTGTACGTTAAGCAATCACTGTGTGTTAAATGAGCGTAATCCGCTAATACTCCCTTTAGGATGATGAAGAGGTGGTCTCCAGAGCTGAATCGGAAGAAAAGAAAGCCATCGATCCCAACAGTGATGAAGTATCCGAAACGGCAGCCAAGCACATCATAGAGTACGTTGCTTGTTCTCACTTCAAAGCAAAAAATGCCTTGTTGAGCTGGAGTGCAAGAAAAGTAGGACGACAAGATTCGGGTGTTGATAGCTGTTATGTGTTTTTCTTTTTTTTTCTTACTTTTGTCAGCATCTGCCTCAGCTGGAGTTCACTTTTTGCTGGACAATATATATACTATGCACAGTGGAGTTCAAAAGTCGAGTTGTGAAAATGCTTCTATTTTGCACGTTTCCAATACTTTATCCCTTTAAAAAATATTTTATCAGCTTAACAATTTGACCAAAGTGGAAACTGAGTATATCTTTTAGTATTCACTTTGTCTCTTTTGCTTTAATAAAAGCAACAATAGAGCTGCAGGAGCTCACATACTTACTTGATGTTCATGATTTGAGATGATTCAAAACAGGGTTATTTCAGTTAAATAAAAGATAAACAACTCAAGCTAATTTTATTTCAGCTGGTTTCCAAGGCAGTATTTCTCATTTTTATTTAGATTAACTTCTTTGTCATAACAATTAGTTTCATTTCTTTGTTATAAAGTTTATTTATGTAAACTTGTTTTATTTCCAAGTTTAAATTTAAAGTAATTTCTCAGACTTTTGAACCTCACTGCACATGCTATAATTATTAGAGCTGACAAAAGATGAAAATAATTGTAAAATCTCAATTAATCTTTAGATTTCTTTGTAGTTAACACAGTTAAGTTTTCTTCTAAATACACTTATTACACTCGTTAGTTACACATTCACACTGCTCTATAATGCAAATGTCTAATCAGTCAGTTTTAATGGTGACTCACTGCACACATGGTCAAGAGGATCAGAATAGCCAAGAAATGTCACTTAGACCGTGAAGTGATTGTAGGTGCCAGATGGGGTTACAGTGTCTCGGGAGCTGCTGGTCTCCTGGGATTTTCACACACAACAGTCTCTAGAGTTTCCAGAGAGTGGTGTGAAAACTAAAAAGCACCCAGTGAGCGGGCAGTTCTCTGGGTGAAAAGTCATTGTCAATGAGAGTGGTCAGGAGAGAATGGCCAGACAGGTTCAAGCTGACAGGAAGATGAAGTAACTGAAATAACCACACTTTGCAATAGTGCTGTGCAGGAGAGAATGTCTGAATGCACAGCACGTTCAACCTTGAATTGGATGGGCTATAGCAACAGAAGAGCGCATAAGGTTTCACAATATAAATCCATAGATCCATTTTGCCTTGTGTCAGTGGATCAGGCTGATGGAAAGGCTTTAATACAAACTGAGGATCGTTTGAATGGCACAGTCTACTTGCGTATTGCTGCCAGTCAGCGCTGCCTCTGATCACATAGTATTTTCTGTAGAACCTTTTGTGAAGACACAAAGCATGCGTCATTTCAAGCTGGTTCAATAAACATGTCCACAAATTTCCAACAAAGGAGAGCTCCATAATTGGAGTTGTAGATCTTGTCAACGTTGACCATAATCTAAATGGTTTCCTTGTTGAATCCTTTCTGTGAAGAATTCAGTCATGTATGATGATAAATTCAGCAGATGCTGGATATTAGAGATGTAACGATATCAAAATCTCATGATAATGAAGTCCACGATGCTATATTTGTTGCGAAATTTAAAAAAAGACAAATAAAGGAACATTTTGTACATTTTAAAGTTAAATTATTCTATCTAATACACTTTGAGCATTCAAAATTAAGAGCTCCCTCCAACCCATGTTCGTACCTGAACTTTAAAGGGGACTTAACCCTCTTTTTATTTGTGATATATCTCAGTCTAAATTACATTCACACTGGTGTTTTAGGAAGCCAAACAAATTAGAATATACTGTAGTAGTAGTAATAGCCATATATTGTAAAACAACTGCACTGCAAAATAAATGAAAATGAGTATTTCATATGTATATAATTTTTTGCTGTACACAGTAGGGAAGTTACAATACTTCTTTCATGATTTCTACACATGACAGAGATATTTTCAATTTACACTTCAGTAACGCCTCCCATTTAAACCGCTAGCTGTCAGCAATTTATACAGCACTTTTAGATATTTTTGATATTCTTTATTTGTTTTTGTTGATTCCTTCAAAGTCCACACAACTGTTTCAGACAGCTTCAAACTGTTTTGTAACAGAAATCCATATGATTCAAGCGGTTTAATCCAAGTCTTCTGAAGACACATGATTGCTATATGTAATGTATAGACAAAAATGATGAAAGAATATTAAAAATATCTACATTTGTGTTTTGAAGATAAACAAAAGTCTTTTGGAACAACATAAGGATGAATCAACGATGAATTTTCATTTTTGGGTAAACATTTCCTTTTAATGTTGACCCTGTGTTGCAGGTCTGCTAAGCAGGATGTGGATGATGAGTACAGTGTTCCAGCAGGAGAGACCAGCTCCCAGTCTTACTATGGAGTGGCTCACGCGGTCATAGAGAGGGTGGAGAAACAGTCCACCCTGCTGATCAATGGGTCCCTGAAACATTACCAGGTAATGCAACAGTTAAAGCAAACTCTGACTAGACACCTCCACAGATGTATTATACTCAGAATCTTCTCTGAAGAGAGCCGTGTAGGTTTAAATGATATTTCAAGGGATTATACTCTAGAAATGGAAGAGGCTGCTGGAAAGAAATCACACAGAGAGGAAATATCAAAAATTGAGTGGTTTGTATTGAATCTGTTATCCCCTTTTGGGCAGTAATGGATTTCAAAAGGAGAAAACAGGCCTCTTATCTTCTAATTTTCTTTTCTTCCCCACCTGATTGCTGGACTGTTTGAAAGAAAACTTCAGGGAGACTGTTTATCCTTTGAAAGAACTATGTGAGCACTAGGATTCATGCTTTGATTTCACTCTGCGGCTGTGAAACACCAATTGGGTCCATGTTGTTCAATGTGGAACAATTGTGGAATCTGAGTATCGTGCATCTGCTCAGTTGTCTGTTCGTAATGATTTTATATGATGTTACCGCCATTATAAGACAAGTCTTTTGTTCAGGTCCAGGGTCTGGAATGGATGGTGTCTCTGTACAACAACAACCTGAATGGTATTCTGGCTGATGAGATGGGTTTGGGGAAGACCATTCAGACTATCGCACTTATCACTTATCTGATGGAACACAAGAGGCTCAACGGGCCATACCTCATCATTGTACCGCTCTCGTAAGTCCAGCAAACAAGCTGTGAATAACGTGATAAGAGGTGTAATGAGGTGAGCTTCCTAAGAGGATTTATAGTGTAATGGCTTCATTAAGTAGCTAAACACTGTTACATGTAGTTCAGTTGACCTCCAATGACTGAAAATGCCATAGTGATTCATGATGTTGCATTTTAGGCAACATATGGCAGCACTACAGTTCACTGAACAGTCATATTGATCATGCATGGTTGGTTGGTTGGAGATTGAATTAAATGGATTCTCTGATAGTAGAGCATCTTGTAACATTATTTGTGTAGTTGGGGTGTTTTATTTTCTCAATAGTATGCCCCACTAATATCACAGACTCCCTGTCTGGAAAAGCCCCCTGTGAGACACAGTAAAAATGACCATCAGCACTGTTTTAGCTTAAGTCATTGTGATTGATTTTGTGCAAGGGCCAGAAATGTCCTCAGACCGCCTCACCTCACATCCATCATTAACTCTGTTCCACGATCACACCATCACATATCATTTAGAGATGTGACTTCATTTAGTGGTAAAACGTTTATTCCATATCAATGGCTTCTGGTATAAAAAATGACAGTATTGATTTTTGTTCCTCTTTTTCACAGGACTTTGTCCAACTGGGTTTATGAGCTTGACAAGTGGGCACCAAGCATTGTGAAAATTGCCTACAAGGTAGCCATTGATTTTTATTATCACTGTGTTACTGTGGACGATATAATTTTATGATGTAATATAGCATAAAAGTAATAAAATCAGAGTTAATAACGGTTCTGTTTTAATTTGTCTAAGGGCACACCATCAATGCGGAGGTCTTTTGTGCCACAGCTCCGCAGTGGGAAGTTTAATGTCCTTATAACCACCTACGAGTACATCATCAAAGACAAGCACATTCTCGCCAAGGTAAAGGCCACATATTTACATTTATGCATTTGCAGACACTTTTTTAATCCAAAGTGACTTAGACTGCATTCTAAATACAAACTCCCTTTCAAAAGTTTGGGGTCGGTAAGAATTTTTAAAGGGTTAGATTACTTCCAGAATAAACACTTCCTGAAAATGTACTTACCCACATGTGATCCAAGATGTTCATGTCTCTCTGTCTATGGTCGCAAAGAAAAGAAGGTTTTTGATGAAAATATTCCAGGATTTTTCTCCATATAGTGGACTTCAATGGGAGCCAACGGATTGAATGTCCAAATTACAGTTTCAATGCAGCTTCAAAGGACTCTACCCAATCCCAGCTGAGGAAAGAGGGTCTTATCTAGGGAAACTATCTGTCATTTTCTAAAAAAAAAAGATATTTATATACTTTTTAACCACAAATGCTTTTGCATTAGCTCGACTTTGCGCTTTATGTAACCATGTTGGAAAGATCACTCGTGACGGCGTTGGAAGTTTTTCACCCTACCCTACCTTTTTGAACCAAAATACACAGACGAAGAACTAACCGTGCATGTCCTTTCCAAAATTATTACTTAATGCGTGAAGACACTCATGCTCATTGCAGAGCTTCTGCCTGAAAACAAAAATGTCATGGCACTAAACCCTCTCACGAAAGAAAAAAGCTGTTGTGTTTACAGCTGTGATGACAAGCACTTATTAGGATCAAATTAACGTTTGATTTTCAAAAGTATGTGAACATTTTAAAGTTTGCGGCATAGAATCTTTAAAATATATCAGAGAGTTCACACTGGTCTGTTATTGTGGCAACATTTCTACAACCCTAAACATGACGCACCACAAAATGAAACAAGCTGCATTGAAATTGCAATTTGGACCTTCAACCCTTTGGCCACCATTGAAATTGAAAAAATCCTGGAATGTTTTCCTAATTTCTTTTTGACTGAAGAAAGAAAGACATGAACATCTTGGATGACATGGGGGTTAGTAAATTATCAGAAAAGTTTTATTCTGGAGGTGAACTAATCCTATAATGTTGTTGAAGTAAAATAGTAATATTATGAGTTTTTTTATATCTGTTTTCTATTTTTATATATTTTAAAATAACATCATGCATTCCCTGGGACTCAGGCTCATGACCTTGGAGTCGTTTGTGCCAGTGCAAAGCACCTTAGTAAATTAGCGGCTTTATGCTCTAATTGTTGAATCTTTTCCAATTCCCAGATTCGCTGGAAGTATATGATAGTGGATGAGGGCCATCGCATGAAGAACCATCACTGCAAGCTCACACAGGTGTTGAACACTCACTATGTTGCTCCCAGGAGGCTGTTACTGACTGGAACACCTCTGCAGAACAAATTGCCTGAGCTCTGGGCCCTGCTCAACTTTCTGTTGCCCACCATCTTCAAAAGCTGCAGCACCTTTGAGCAGTGGTTCAATGCTCCTTTTGCAATGACAGGAGAGAGGGTAGATATTTCACACTTGTAGATTTAAATGGCTGTTTTACATGCTACACGGTAGCTTAACAAGGTTTCTCTCTGTTACGGATTGCACTGTGTTTGTTAGGTGGATCTAAATGAAGAGGAGACCATCCTTATCATTCGTCGTTTGCATAAGGTGTTGCGTCCCTTCCTTCTGCGAAGACTGAAGAAAGAGGTGGAGTCTCAGTTACCTGAGAAGGTAAGTAGCCACTTTTTTAGAACCGTTTTTATTAGACTTTGTTGGCAGTAGTAAAAAACTAGATATGCATTTCTAAAGGATGTACTAAACATGTAGTGCCTTGTCAAAGCAACCTAAGCAAATAAATGGTTTAATATATGAATGGAAGACAAATCTAGTCACATTCTATAAGTGTCAGTCACAGTCAGTAAGACATTTTCAGACTTTGAATGAAGTCTGTATGCTATGGAATTCAGACTGTGATGATACATTGGCTCTTCATTTGTCACAGGTGGAGTATGTCATCAAATGTGACATGTCAGCCATCCAGAAGGTTCTGTACAGACACATGCAGGGCAAAGGCATCCTGCTCACTGATGGCTCAGAGAAAGACAAGAAGGTAAAGATAGGCTGTATGTTAACTCACTGTTACACTCCTGTGCAGATTGAGCAGATCTGAAGAGGTTTTTACCTTGATATGATTCATCCACAGGGTAAAGGAGGAGCCAAGACCTTAATGAACACCATAATGCAGCTGAAGAAGATCTGTAACCATCCCTATATGTTTCAGCACATTGAGGTATCACCATATGTTTTAGTACACTGAAGTGTATATCAGGACAGGTTTTTTTTTATTTCCATTTCCATTAACCTGGATAAATTTAAAAATGTATTTTTTTTCTTTTACGTTTTTTACTTTATCCTCACTCAGGCAGAATTTTAGTCAAAACTGAGCTTTATGTTTGTTTAATTTTGCATTATAGGGTGTGTTCACACTTGTAGTTCATTTCGTTTGGTTCATTTGGTCCGGACCAAAAAGGAAAATTATACATTTGGTCCTGGTCCACTTAGCATTCACACTGGAATCTTTGAAGATGAACCTAAAGATACCAAACCTAAAGCCATAGTGAAACGTTCACAACCTGATTAATCGTGTTGAATGGCATATATTTTGTGACGGACCTCACCAACCACTCCAAACAAAATGATCATAACAGGCACTTTGGCAGCGTTCACACTTACTCAAATGAACCGTACTAACAGAGCAATCGCACCAGAGTTTGTTTTAATCGAACCAAACATTAGAAGTGTGAACACACCTAAAGTGTGAACTGTTACAACCGAGGTATTTGAAAATGATGATGCATGTTTGGTCATGTGACTCATATTTTATCCTTGTTTAAGGTCAGGGGTGTCCAATATTGCATAGTTTATGTCCAACCAGCTCCAACACACTTGCCTGGATGTTACTAGTTAGTCTGAAGACATTGATTAGCTGATTCAGGTGTGTTTAAAGGGATAGTTCATCCAAATCTGAAAATTCAGATTTTCAAAAAATTTAGTTTTCTTGGCGCACAAAAAGTATTCTCGTAGCTTTATAAATTTAAGGTTAAACCACTGATGTTATATGGACTTTTTTAATGATGTCTTTACTGCCTTTCTGGGACTTGAACGTGGTAGTTGTGTTGCTGTCCATGCAGGGTCAGAAAGCTTTTGGATTTCATTAAAAATATCTTAATTTGTATTCCAAAGATGAACGAACGTCTTGCAGGTTTGGAACGACATGAGGTTGAGTAATTAATGACATAATTCTCATTTTTGGATGAACCATCTCTTTAATTACAGTTGGCTAACTCCAGGAACAGGCTTAGACACTCCTGTTTAAGGTTGTACTGCCTGCTGTTCATTTTCATAGCTTTGCTAAAAGGTGGATGTTAATTTTGTACAATCTTCACACTAAAATTCTCAGAATATTTACTTACAGTGATGACATTTGTGTTTTAGATGATACATGGAATGGTGATTTTGAGTATGACCTGGGATATTTTGCTAATAAGATAATTGTGCCAGAAGAATAGCTTGAGAACTTTATTATGTCTGTTCTCTCGGTATCATCTCAGTGAGCTTTTATCATGTTTCACACCGTCACAGCAAGGTGATTTAGCAACTTTTGGAAAATGCTAAAAGACTAATGTGGACAGAGAATGTTTTAAAATGCTGTTTTCAAATGTATCCGGATTAATGTAGATGTAGGCAAAAATAAACATTCTTCATCTTTCTTCTACAGAACACAAAATACGATATTATGAAGAATATTTAAACTGTTTTTTATCCATACCATCAAAGTCAATGGGGTCCAAAAACATTGGACCCTACTGACTTTCAATTTATGGATATAAAATCTTTTCTTTAACACCTAGAACTGCTTCATGGCTATGGCGTTAGACCTTAAACATCTGTCAACAATCAAAATGAATCATTTAACAATGCCATGGTATATCTAAAAGTGTCTGTTTTGTACCTATTTAGGAATCCTTTGCTGAGCACTTGGGATATCCAAATGGCATTATCAGCGGGTGAGTGCGGACCAATTCGAGCATTACTTAACCTTCAGGCTTACCATGATGTGTTCATTCATGTCACATATGGATCATTAAACGTGCCACAGGCCCCCTGTGCTACATGACCCGGACAGTGAAGGTGCACCATGATGAAGGCATTGACATTATAGACATGCTTTTTTTCTTGTCCACCTAGACACGACCTGTACCGCGCCTCTGGCAAGTTTGAATTACTGGACCGCATCCTGCCCAAGCTGAAGGCCACCAATCACAGAGTGCTTCTGTTCTGTCAGATGACCTGCCTCATGACCATCATGGAGGATTATTTTGCTTACCGTAACTTTCTCTATCTGCGTCTGGATGGTCAGTAATCAGTGCATTCCTTTCTTTAATGTTTTCCTGTCCTTTGGGAACTAAATTCTGGGGATTTCCAATTTGGAAATTTTTAATGAGTGTGATCACACAAATAGACTGCCCTTTCTCTTTCATTAACATGTGTTTGCTGCTGGTTGTGTCCTCCAGGAACTACGAAGTCTGAGGATCGTGCAGCGCTTTTAAAGAAATTCAATGAGGAAGGCTCACAGTATTTCATCTTCCTGCTGAGCACCAGGGCAGGAGGTCTGGGCCTCAACTTGCAAGCTGCAGACACCGTTGTGATCTTTGACAGCGACTGGAACCCCCACCAGGTTTGTGTGAATCACTGCTGTGATTAAAGAGAACCGAGACAGTTGTATCGCCAGTTTACAGCTCAGCAGTGATCTGTCATCTCTGGATGATTATTCAGAAACATCTAATAGTATATGTGATACACCTTGGTTGAGGTAGTTGTGGAAACTGGATTTTCATCTAAACAGAAATAAAAAGTTTTTAAATATTGCAACTTTATTAATATTAAAATAATATTGCAACAATAAATCAAATTTGTGACCATTTTGATGTTTGATAAAAATTAAAAAAAAAATTATGCTAAAATTAGTTTCGAATATAAGATATTTGTAACTTTGCAAAATATTTCTGTTTTAAATAAATTCCATGGAAGCCCGTTTTACATTTCACTGAATACATTTTTTTTTTATTGAGACTTTTTATCTCACAATTTTGTTAATTTTGATCAGAATTGCATGATATGAACTCACAACTGCGAGAAATAAAGTCAGAATTGCAAAATAAAAATTTGATTTGAAAATATATACATAGCATACAGTAATTTTACATTGCAATAATATTTCACAATATTAGAGTTTTTATTGTGTTTTTGATCAACTTTTTAAAAATCCTACCGCCCCAAGCATTTGACTGGTAGTGTATACTTTTGAATTTCTTAATGATTATTTTTAATGGTTCTGCGTGTGGAAAAAAACTAAATGTTTAATACTTCAAATATTCCATGTAGTTTCTCAGTTAATATGAGGTAATAAAATCTGCATACAAAATAATTTGAAAAAATACTTTTGAAGAAGATCATCTAACACCACAGCACTTTTTCATGCCAGCTAACCACAAACAAGTATACATTTTTAAGTAATGTGTGAAATCAATGTTTCTTTTTTGCTTCATTTAGTTAATATATTCATTTATCTATTTTTATTCATATATAAGTGATATTTGTTGGTTGGATTAATTTATTTTTTTATGCAGCTATATATATATATATATATATATATATATATATATATATATATATATATATATATATATATGCTGTCTCTTATGCTCATCAAGGCTGTATTTATTTGACCAAAAATACAAAAAAAGAGTAATATTGTGAACAATTATTGCAATTTTTAAAGTTGCAATTTGCAAAACTTTAAAATATAATTTATTTCTGTGACGCAGCACTGAATTTTCATCAGCCATTATTTCTCTGTCACATAGTCCTTCAGAAATCATTCTAATATGCTGATTTATTTTCAGTGTTGAAACTGTTATTGTTAACTGTTAACTGTTGTGCTGCTTAATTTTTTTAGAACCTGTGATACTTTTTACTTTGATTAATAAAAAAGTTAAAAAGAACATTTATTCAAAATAGAAACATTTTTAACAATATAAGTCTTTTCATTCTTTTATCCATTTAACATTCCATTGCTGAATAAATGTATTAATTTCTTTAATTAAAAAAAATATATATTTTGAATAAAGACTGTTCTTTTTAACCTTTTTTTAATCAAAGAATCCTAAAAAAAAGTATCACAGGTAAAAAAAAAATATATTAAGCTCTGCACAACTGTTTCCAACATTGATAATAAATCAGCATATTAGAATGATATCTGAAGGATCATGTTACACTGAATACTGGAGTAATGATGCAGAAAATGTAGCTTTGCTTCACAGCAATACTTAAAATACTTTTGAAGAAGATCATCTCACCACAGCACTTTTTCTTCATACTTTTTTTTCATACCAGCTAAAAATCAATGTTTTTTTTGTTTTTTTTTTGCTTCATTTAGTTCATATATTCATTTATCTATTTTTATTTGTATATAAGTGGTATTGGTTGGTTGGATAAATTGAATTTTTTATGCAGCAGCATGAAGTTTAAGCCTTTTCCCCACGCATTTTCAACAGAAAAAGCTAAAATTACCCCTCCATCCGCCTCCACATATAGCACAACACAATAGTGATCTTCAGCCAATTTAAAATGTTTATTTTTTCTTCTCTAAAGAACAAGTCAGAGTGAGTGCACTTTGCCACTTCTCAATAGCATTCTGTCACTGTGATTGTAATTGATATAACTATGTTAATCACGCACGACTGTATTTCCAATCACCAGGACTTGCAGGCGCAGGACCGAGCCCATCGTATTGGCCAGCAGAATGAAGTTCGCGTACTGCGTCTGTGCACCGTTAATAGTGTGGAGGAGAAGATTCTAGCAGCGGCCAAGTATAAACTGAACGTTGATCAGAAGGTCATTCAGGCAGGCATGTTCGATCAGAAGTCCTCCAGCCATGAGCGCAGAGCCTTCCTGCAGGCTATTCTGGAGCATGAGGAACAGAACATGGTGAGTCACTTTAACAAGCACAGATGGCCGTGAAGTGTCACTCTGACCGAATTAGAATGGCTAATTGTATATAGTGATGCACTGAGGTGAAAATTATTGGAAAAAAGGGGCCAACAATTAAGTGCCAGATTTTTTTTTTTTCATTTAGTAACCAGTATGAAAGCGTACATAATGTGAATATATTTTTGGGCCAATTTATACTTATTTGCTTGATTGATCGGATTGCTATCCAATTGGCTGTGTGCATTCAAATTACTCTTCGCCACATAATTGTGTCTTCGCAAAATGGATGTAAATCCAATATACTATTGCCACAAATACATAAATATGCAAATGTAGCAGAGTTCATTTCCGAGATGATGCCAATACCAGGCGGTGAAATTTTCTGTTGAATGCTCTCATCAGCCCACATAGCAATTAGTGTTTGAGTTTCACGGTTTCTCCATCCGTGTGTCTCACCCATGATTGCTCACTCGTGTGTGGATTGTGGAGCTCTCAAACTTGGGTACTCTGACGCCTGTTTTGGAGGAGTAAAATGTATGTATGTGACTTGAACAACCTAGCTGAGTCTTTTCTTCTGTGGAGGCGTTTTCAGTGATCAGGTTTGATGTTAGCCTCAAAGGCACCATTTATAGTCTGATCTTTAAAAATATGTTTCTTCCACTATTTGTCTTCAGTAGATTTATGCTTAGAAAAGATTTGTGAAACAAAATAATGAAAGACACTTACTGTGAAATAATGTGGAAATAGTAATGCGTTATCAAACATTCAAATACACTCTTAAAAATAAAGGTGCTTTAAAAGGTTCTTCACAGCGATGCCATAGAGGAACAATTTTTTGTTCCACAATGAGGCAAGAAGGTTTGTTAAAAGGATCATCGGATGCCCATTTTCCACAAGTTCATATGATTCTTTAGGGTCTTAATGAAAAGTCTATAATATACTTTGGTTAAAAATTCTCAATAGTAGTGTAATAAACACCCTTTTACCTTGTCCAAATCAGCTCTGCAAAATATCAACTCATTTTATTGCACGGTCCCTTTAAATGCAAATGAGCTCTGCTTGCCCCGCCCCTCTCTGCCGTGAGATGATGAGACGTGATGTTTACTTTAGCCGCATTTAGCCTCGTTTAGCCGCATTTAGCCGCAAAAGTTGCCAACAAGCACATTATTAAGAAAGGCCATTTGTAAAGATGCATAAAAAAACCTTATATATACTCACTTCTGCTGTGGGTGAAGCTGCATCAGGAACGGTTCGCGCGAACAGTAGACGCATATGTAGATCGGGATCTGCGCTTTCCTTTTAAAAACGAAAGTCCAACAACATTACACCTCAGTCGCTCAATCTGAGACATCGTTGTCTTCCTCTGCACCTGAGTTGACACAGTGGCGATCAGAGTTGGACTGTTTCAGCTCCTTGAGGGCGGGTCTAAGGTAAGGAGCTCATGTCAGTCAACTATCGTGGGAGTGGGTGGATTTGTATCATTGTAGGGTTGTGCACACACATTAATGTTCAAACAACATTTAAAAGCATCCAATGACCCCGTTTAAAGAACCATCTCTTTCTTACCTTTTTATAATCTGAAGAACCTTCTTTCGCCACAAAGAAACTTTTGTGAAACAGAAAAGTTCTTTATGGAACCATTTAAAAAAAAAAGTTCTTCTATGGCATCGTGAAGCACCTTTATTTTTAAGAGTGTACTCTTCAAAATGGAAAGCATTAAAGGCATAGTTCACCCAATTATGAAAATGTTGTCATCATTTACTCACCCTCATATCTTAATAAACCTGTAGGAATTTCTTTCTTATTTTGAACAGTTGAAAAATGTTTGAGAATTTTCAACATTTTTTTCTTTTTATATGTTCCACTAAAGAAAGAAAATCATTCAGGTTTGGAGCGACATGAGAGAGAGAGGAATGCTGACAGTATTTTCATTTGTGTGTGAACTAACTCATTTTATAATTAATGTTTCCAGTTAACTAACAGATATTTTACCTCATAAATATTGAATAGTATGTAATTATATCTATTTCCATTTAATACAAGTTCTCTGCGAATGTCAAACATTTTTGAACTGCAGTGTTAATATATATATATATATAGTTTCTAATACAGCTGCTGAGGGAGTAATGGTAAATTTGACATCATTATTTGCCGTAATCCATATGTTTATATATTTTTTTTTCACTGTTGGAAAGTTATTGAAAGGGAATATTGGATTTTTTTCTTTCACCTTTTTGTGATTCCGGTCCTTATGAACTAACTGCCTCTCTTTCAGCTTTTCAGTAGTTTCAGTAGTTTAAAGAAAACTTTAAATGGCTATTTTTGTGAGCATCACACAATAACAGGTTACTACAAATTTACCCATTACAACCACCAAAAATCCTTTAACAGCTGCTTCAAAAACTTTTAAAATTGTTAAATGTCAGCGTTAAGTATTGCTACACAATAGCAGAATAAAATGGCAAATTGTAGATGAATTGATTTTCTTTCCATGGCTCAATTCATCATACATGGCCTGTGTCATTACAATGTCACTGCCATTTATTCAACAAATTACAGTTTATCACCAACATAAATTATTATGTCCTGACCCATAAGAGAATGCAGAGTTCAGCTGAGACCAAAGTCTGTGTTTCTATTGATTTTGACTTTGACAAAGGCTGAAGGAAAGGCATGTAATTTTGGTAGACTAACCGGAGTGCAGTTAAGTTAAGCTGAATTACTTACAGGAACAGTACAAAGCATTTGGTGTCTGGTAGTGCCTGTTCTGGTGCTATTGCAATTTGAAAAAGCAAAATTGTCCAAGGCTCCCATGCAGGATGTTAATTTAAAAATCCACATGGCCAGGTATGAAACTGCTAGTTACTCGCAATGTAAATGTGTCCTAATTGTGTTTGTTGGCATATGTGTGTGATACCAGGAGGAAGATGAAGTTCCAGATGATGAAACTCTCAATCAAATGATTGCTCGTAATGAGGACGAATTTGAGCTTTTCATGGTAAGACTGAAATTGCACAAAATTTGCTACTTCCACAGATAGTCCCTTGCATGATGATTCACAATAATTGCTGTTTCTTTGAAAAGAAAGCCACATGTTTTTGCGAATTTGTGCATTTTGAATCCAATTAGGGGTAGAACAGGAAACGTTCCAGTTACTTTAAAACTTACGCAATCCATTAATGGCACTTTTAGCGCATGGATTTGGACCGCCGTCGGGAGGATGCACGCAACCCTAAGCGTAAACCTCGACTAATGGAAGAGGATGAGCTGCCATCATGGATCCTGAAGGATGATGCAGAGGTGGAGCGGCTTACCTGCGAGGAGGAGGAGGACAAGATTTTCGGCCGTGGATCCCGTCACCGCAGAGATGTCGACTACAGCGACGCATTGACAGAGAAGCAGTGGCTGAGGGTATGCTGCTTGTGTTATATTCAGTTCATTATAGGCCATGACAAACATGTAGAATGACACATGGCATAAACATAATCCCATCCACCTGTTGAGAGCTCTTGTTACCGTAGCAACAGGTAGTCTGCCGCTCTGTCTAATGGTCTCTTTATATGCTGAATGAAGTTGCACAGTGGTGGCATTATGAATTGACTCCTTATAATGAATATTTCCAATTTGTAAAGTTACTTCACTTATAGTTTAGTGCTGATCAGTGTTGTTTTAGGGTTATTTATATACTATTATAGTGTTTATTAATATTTGGAATTAGCTTTATTTAAAATGTATTTTTCTATGTTTCTATTTAGCTTTTATTTTATTTCTGTTTTAGATAGTTTTAGTTATTCTACGTAACTCAAGTTCTTTGTCTAATATTTATATCTATTTTAGATTTATTTCACAGAGAAATTTGTTTTAGTTAACAGTAATGTCAGATACAGATACAGATAGAACTTCAAAAGCATTAAGAGTGAAAGTACTTGACCTCAAGAAATGAAATGAAGACATAATTCATGAAGTGTAGACAACCATACAATTTAGATCTAAATCTACAGAAAGCTCAGCAGATTTCTGCAGAATTGGAACAGATTATTTATAAAATCCCCTGTTCCTTGCATATTCATTTATTAGATGATTTATTAGATTTATTAGATTAGATAGGTTAATTTGATAACACTCTGATCTACCAATAAGAGTGAAGTGTAGTGTAGTGTAGTATCTTTCGACTGAGCCTAAATATATGCCATAGGGCTGTCAAAATGGCTGAAAAACTAAATAAACTAAATACTTAAATATATTCGAATTCGAAAAGGGTGCATCAAGCAAAATATTACTAACGCACTTTTATTCAAAGCAATAAAATAACATGACTGAGAAAAAAGCATAATGTTTCAAATAATGCTTATAAACCAATTCTAATTAATTGAGTTGCTTAAACAACTATATTCAAAACAGAACCATGTATGTATGATTTTAATTTTTAATACTTTTTACATTTAAACACATGCAATACAGTGTGATGAGGAAAAAAAACCCACCATAAAGTCTCGAGATATGTTTTTTCAAATTTGAACTTTCATTTTACATGGCTTTCTTGTGCGAGACGGTGAGTTCAACGGTGATAGATGTCCCTCTAGAAAATGAGTGGAATAATGCATTTTGTTAGCCTGGCTAACGCCAGACCACGTTATGACTTCGTCATGATTCGTGGTCTGGGAACCACATGTTCATTTTCTCGTATTTGAGGCGTGGTTTACGAATGCCCAGAGCCGTTTATTGGGCGCTACAAATGTCTATCAAATGCGCCTGTGCGTAGCTCATAGCCAATCGTTTCAATCATACCGGATGACATATACAGAGCGATGGTTTAACGGCAAAAGTTGCTCTTTTTTCAAAATAAACTTGCGTTCTAAACTACTTAGAACACTATCTAATGGGCCGTTCACATGTCGCGTCTTTTGCGCGCTAAAGTTCGTTATTTCAAATGGAAGCGACGCGGTTGCGACGCGGTTGCGACGCGGTTGCGACGCGGTTGCGACGCGCTCGCGTTTTCCATGCGCAAGCTACAGAGCGGTTTGGAAAGGAGAAAGCGACGCGCCTAGCGTTTTCCACGCGTTTTTAGGCGCGACATGTGAACGGCTGCATCGAATGATAACTTGCTGCCATGCTGCATCCATAGTTATAAACAAACTGCTTCGGTGAGTCGCGACGCATAGAAGGCGTCATCGTCTTGCTGCTCCCTCCCCGTTCTGTGATTGGTTCCCTATCTGAGGTGAAAATTTGGTCCATGGTTTCCATGCTACCTTCCAGCGTGAATAAAATCGACACCCAGGCTAGCATTTTGTGTGAATGACTTAGTTTCAGTTTTGAAGTAAACAAGATGTTCTCCGCATTGATGTTCTCTTTTTCTGCAATATTTTTAGTGAACAATGCAGCAGCGCCATCATAGGGCTTCTATACTCAAACAAAATTGGCTCATTACAGACACTAAATGTGCTCTTCAGATGGCTTCAGATGACAGCAACTCAGAGGTGGAATTTAAACCTTTCGCAAGTCTGTCTACAGTAGGGGTTGCACTGACTAGTCAAATTTAATGTTCTGCAATGACACTTTAAGCTTGACATGACATCATTTAGTCTCTGGTCCTATAGAGGGCACAACAGGATAAGAAGTCTTTGAAGTCCACATTTACACTCTGTTTCAAAACAGCTAAAATGATAATTAAATGCATACTCCTAAAGTTCTCCACAATATGTGTGGTTATACCATCTGGATGCTTGAAATTAAACATTAGAATGCATGTTTAAAAGACAGCTTATTGTAATTGTTGTTCTAATCTAATGCACTGCTGCATTTGGACTTGTGTAAGATAATTTTCTCCCAAACACAGTAATTTTGAGCTACTGGTATGATACTAAGGAATTTTCAATCTGGCAACACTGCCATCGCATCTTGTGCACCACTGATAAGGCTGCCTCCTTAAAGCACACCTACAATTCGAATGCAATGCTTTTGCATTCGAACGAATATTCAAAATTAGTTTTTTTTTTGACAGCCTTAAGCCAAAGGTTTGAGGAGCTAGAGATCTAAGAGTCATAGCAGCGATTAGTGTTTCATGGGGTGTTCAAATCACTGACTTCATTGTATGTTTGGATCAGCTGAATATGAGTTAAATTTCAGTATAAAGGTTCATAAGAATCAGAGCACAGCCAATATGTGCTGAGGTTATAGCTTTAGTCACAGCAAGGAGAGATTCATGGAGTGACCAGTTTTAAAACTTGTTCATTAAAATCAAATAGGTTGTTCTTGGAGGTTTGAAACCACTTGAGTGATTAAATTAATTAAAAAGACCCCCCCAAAAAAAGAAAAAGAAAATCTGTTAATAATTACTCATCCTCATGTCGTTCCAAACCCGTAAGACCTCTGTTCATCTTCAGAACACAAATTAAGATATTTTTGATGAAATACAAGAGCTTTCTGACCCTGAGCAGAACTACTATGTTTAAGGCTCTGAAAGTTAGTAAGGGCAACGTTAAAATAGCCCATGTGACATCAGTGGATCAAATGTAATGATATTAAATTAAGGTCGAACCACTGATGTCTCATGGACTATTTTAATGATGTTCTTACTACGTGAAGGTGAAGGTGGTAGTTGCGTTTCTGTCTATGCATGGTCTGAATGCTCTTGGATTTCAAAAAAATTCTTAATTTTTGTTCCGAAGATAAACAAAGGTCTTACGGGTTTGGAACGGCATGAGGGTGAGTAATTAATGACAGACTTTTCATTTTTGGGTGAACTATTCCTTTAAGTTAGAAAATTATTATTTAAATCTGCGTTGATATATAAACAAAATTTTTGCTAAATAAACGGCATAAAAAAGAATCAAAATTTCTAAACTTTCAAAAGTAAAATCAAAACTGACAAGAAAAACATCAAAATTATTTATGTCAAACTAATGAGTCTTAAGAAACACATTTCACTATTTCTAATGATTGCACAATATATAACCACAAGTTTCCTCTGCAAGTTTTTAATGATCTGTAGAGCAGTTTGGTTGCATTCTGTAAATAAAGTATTAAGTGGGTTGGAAAAGGTTTGAAACTTGTAAACAGTCCCTATTACGTTCTCGATCTGCTCATCTTTCTTCCACAACACATCCTTACCACATTGTGATTGATAAGACAACAACACAACAGCCAAGACAAATACAGCTCTTATCCCTGTGTAACAATTCAACCCGATCAATGAACCCAGTTTCATTACACTGAATCTCCCAAACCCTAATAGCTCATTGTCTTATTCTCCATTCAGACACAAATTGACTGTCCCTCTCGCTAACAAGCTTTTTCTTCTGTCATTTTCTCACACAAACCAGTCTCAGTACAGTCCTTCAAAACAATTTCAAAGCTAGCCAGTGGATTGTTCCGGTCGATAATGAGTGCTGGAACCGTTTCCATAGGGTATCGTGGTTGTTCTTTGGTGAGGGTTCGTCTGCTGTAGGGTTGGGCTGGAATGTAACAAGAGCAAAACTGTATTTGAGCACAGAGGCTGAAGGTGTAAAGCAGCAAGGGAGGTAATTATATGTGGAGCTAGTTCCTGGTAAACAGAGAGCCACTGAGGAGTAAAAGTGTACTGAAAGAGGAAGGAAGTTCGACACACGGCAATCAGATCTTTCAGAGCAACAATATGGGGTCTGTGAGTTTTTATGGGGTGGAAAAAGACTACTTTGATTAAAGCTATCTGAACCACCTCGCTTTTATTGCGGCTTGACAGGCGACTTGGAAGTGGACCTTGGAAGTAATCTTATTTAGTGTCTCACTGTTTTAGTAAAACGCACCTTGAAAGTGTGAGTAAATGTTTACCGTGTGATAGTCTCCACACACAAAAATGGTTTCTTTTGTAACTTATGCTTGAAGTCATTCTCCAAGATTGCTTTTACACAGGAAATTATGACAGAGCATCTCCCCATCGGCACAGCTCAATGGCTCAACAAATTGATTTTGACGCTTGGCTGCACAGAGTTTAGCAAACAGTCAACTGTGTTGGGAAATGAAGTCTGTTGCGAGGTGTGAGAGAATACGTATCAGTCTAGGGCAAATAAATACACTGCCCATTTTCCGTCTGCCTTCACCTAAAATCTATTCTTGCATTGTGCGATATAACATCTAAATGGAGTATAGGCATGTACATTATGTGTGTTTCAACAGAGAGGTCAGTCACCCATGCTGAAGCGAGATCATTCACACTGACAGAAGTCATTCGCTTTCAGTGTGAATTGGCCACTTGAGGCAACATTAAGATGACATTTGAGCATCTCCAGTCATTCAGCAAAGTTGAGAAAAGATAACTTCATGATAATAAGCACTCTGAAACAACTACTTATGGGAATAAACTAATTGGAACGCATGTAATGCGTCTCCTGTGAGATACTTTAGCCAAGTTGTGGGCAAGGCAAAGGAAAAAGGGCATGTTACTTTCAGCAATTTCACAGTTCTGTTCAGTTTGTCATTGCCCACATACAAAGATATAACTGATGCAATTCAAAGTGTTAGAAACTTTGAGTGATACTGATACAGTGGTGTGAAATGTGTTGGCCCCCTCCCAGATTTTTTATTTTTTGGTATGTTTGTCACACTTTAATGTTTCACTTGCGCTCTTGGGTAATTTTGGTTGGCCGGCCACCCCTGGGAAGGTTCACCCCTGTTCCATGTTTCCAAACACTTTTTCACACAGGGCCATGTGGGTTTGGTTTTTCCCCCTTCATAAAAAAAACCCTTCATTTAAAAATCAGGAAGGGGGCCAACACTTTTTCACACTACTGTATGATGCATTATACTACTCAGGTTTATATACAGTATGAAAAACTTTTCTGTCCAAAATTATAATATTTAGTGGCAAGATTTGGAACTGCACTGGAATCGGTTAAAGGTATAGTTCACCCAAAAATGAAAATTTGATGTTTATCTGCTTACCCCCAGGGCATCCAAGATGTAGTTGACTTTGTTTCTTCAGCAGAACACAAACAAAGATTTTTAACGAAAACCGGTGCAGTCTGCCAGGCAAATAATGGCAGTGGATGGACACCAGACCTTTAAAAGTAAAAAAGAAAAAACATGCACAGACAAATCCAAATTACACCCTGCGGCTCGTGACGATACATTGATGTCCTAAGATCAGTTTTTGTGAGAAACTGAACAGTATTTCTGTAATTTTTTTACCTTTGATACACAGCCATGTCCAACTGTCATGAGCACAAGCTTTTCATTTCGGCTTGTTACACGTGTACACACTCTGGCATAGTATACTCAAACGCAGTAAGGGGAAATCGGTGAAAAGTCCTGGATGAGTTTGCACAAGCAAACGTAATCTTTTAGCTTTAAATCTGTTTGAACAATCAGGATAAGTGCAAGTAATTACCATTTTGAATAGCTGCTATACCCACAATCTCTGTGCACTGTGTAAACAATGAGTGTTGTATACATGTGACAGATCGCTTCCGGTGACACATGTAACGTGCCTGATGCTAAACTCGTGCTCATGACAGATGGACGTGGCTGTGTATCAAAGGTAAAATATGATATAAATACTGTTCAGTTTTTCGCAAAAAACGATCGTTCCGTGTCTAAGGACATCAATATATCGTCACGAGCCGCAGGGTGTAATTCGGATATGTCTGTGCACTTTTTTTTTTTTTTTTACTTTTAAAGGTCTGGTGCCCATCCACTGCCATTATTTGGCTGGCAGACTGCATCGGTTTTCATTAAAAATCTTTGTTTGTGTTCTGCTGAAGAAACAAAGTCACCTACATCTTGGATGCCCTGGGGGTAAGCAGATAAACATCACATTTCCGTTTTTGGGTGAACTATCCCTTTAAGTTTAGTTTAAGTGGTAATAAAAAAACATGAGATAGATGATCATATTTCCAAAACAGCAAACATTTGGAGAAAAAAAAGAGAGAGAGAGAGAGAGAGAGAGAGAGAGAGAGAGAGAGAGAGAGAGAGAGAGAGAATGAAGACGGGACACATGTGAGCACCACAAGGCACAGGTGCATGCTTTTTTAGTCATCATATGTGACCCTGGACCACAAAACCAGTCTTAAGTCGCTGGGGTATATTTGTAGCAATAGCCAAAAATACATAGTATGGGTCAAAATGATTGATTTTTCTTTTATGCCAAAAATCATTAGGAAATTAAGTAAAGATCATGTTCCATAAAGATTTTTTGTAAAATTCCTACTATAAATATATATAAATGTAATTTTTAATTAGTGATATGCATTGTTAAGAACTTAATTTGAGGAACTTTAAAGGTGATTTTCTCAGCATTTTGATTTTTTTGCACCCTCAGATTCTAGATATTCAAATAGTTGTATCTCGGCCAAATATTGTCTAATCCTAACAAACCATACATCAATAGAAAGCTTATTTATTGATCTTTCATATGCTGTATACATCTCAGTTTTGTAAAATTTAACCTTATGACTGGTTTTGTGGTCCAGGGTCACATATGGCTCAACCTGTAAATCAGTGTCTGTCCCCAGCCTCTGAATTGATCAAAAGTGGCAGTGAAGACATTTAGGGCCAGATTTACTAAAAAGGCCAAATTAGCATTAATTTAATAAAAGCACCAATGGGAGTGTAAATTCTTTGTGTGATTTATTTACTTAATGTGCACATTAAATAGCACAGACGCAGCCAGATAATTAACATAATGACGACACGAAATCGACGCAAATTTCCACCTGCTTTAAGACATGCTTTTTTTGGCCATTATATAATGGCACAAATACCAGTAATTTGACAAGCACATGCATTAAATTCGCATTTGCTGGTTCATTTTAATACTTTCCTCCCATAAATTTTGTGTCTGAAAGTAACAAATGCATATTCAATAAGGTCAGGCGCAAAAAGACAGTGTGTCAATGCCTTTTCAGCGCTAATTCTTCACTGCACATCTTTAGTTTCATCAGAAGGTGGGGAGGGGTGTATCGTTTCAGCTGTTACTGAGATTGACCCAGCCACTAACCCAACAGCTGGGTAACACAAAAACTGCCCATCACCGGATAAAACCACCCAACAGGCTAAACCCAGTATTTGGGTAGAAAAAATAACAGCAGTTTTTAGATCATACCCACACAGTGCATGACACTGAAGTCTGCACCTCCAGTCTTACATGACGTTTGGGCAGACTTCCTTTCACAGATGCTGCTGAGTCTTTTTTCCCTCAGATTAGTTCAGTACCCACATGTGCGACCTCACCGTGACAACGGTTGAGGTGATGGAGGAGAGGTTATCCATTATTGGCTCAGTGTTACTAAAACACAGCCAGAGGCATCTCTGCAGAGAGCCGGTATTTGAACTCATGATTTCAGCCATGGGATGCATCATTTGAGTGCTCCGGAAACAGCGCTTAAAAGGATCATGTGTACCCCCTGCCCTGACCTGATGGATAATGCACAAAATTGATGCTGTGCTAAAAAGCATGCATGTTTTTATTTGTGATTACATAAACGTATATGTAACAGACATCAATTTATGTGGTCAAAAGAAGTCTCTTATGCTCACAAGACTTTATTGGACCAAAAATACGATAAAAACAGCAATATTTTGAAATATTATTGCTGATTTCATGCTCAAGAAACATTTTATTGTTATCAATGTTGAAAACAGTTGTGATTTTAAATAATTTTGTGAAAACTGTGATAGATTTTTTAAATGTTTTCTAAATGAATAGAATGTTCAAAAGAACAGTATACAGTCGTGGCCAAAAGTTTTGAGAATGACACAAATATTAGTTTTCACAAAGTTTGCTGCTCAACTGCTTTTAGATCTTTGTTTCAGTTGTTTCTGTGATGTACTGAAATATAATTACAAGCACTTCATACGTTTCAAAGGCTTTTATCGACAATTACATGACATTTACTGTATGCAAAGAGTCAGTATTTGCAGTGTTGGCCCTTCTTTTTCAGGACCTCTGCAATTCGACTGGGCATGCTCTCAATCAACTTCTGGGCCAAATCCTGACTGATAGCAACCCATTCTTTCATAATCACTTCTTGGAGTTTGTCAGAATTAGTGGATTTTTTTTGTCAACCCGCCTCTTGAGGATTGACGACAATTGTTTAAAGATCTGGGGAGTTTCCAGGCCATGGACCCAAAATGTCAACGTTTTGGTCCCCGAGCCACTTAGTTATCACTTTTGCCTAATGGCACGGTGCTCCATCGTGCTGAAAAATGCATTGTTCTTCACCAAACTGTTGTTGGATTGTTGGAAGAAGTTGCTGTTGGAGGGTGTTTTGGTACCATTCTTTATTCATGGCTGTGTTTTTGGGCAAAATTGTGAGTGAGCCCACTCCCTTGGATGAGAAGCAACCCCACACATGAATGGTCTAAGGATGCTTTACTGTTGGCATGACACAGGACTGATGGTAGAATATGACTTTGCCCCAGTCCTCAGCAGTCCATTCGCCATACTTTTTGCAGAAGATCAATCTGTCTCTGATGTTTTTTTTGGAGAGAAGTGGCTTCTTTGCTGCCCTTCTTGACACCAGGCCATCTTCCAAAAGTCTTGGCCTCACTGTGCGTGCAGATGTGCTCACACCTGCCTGCTGCCATTCCTGAGCAAGCTCAGCACTGGTGGCACTCCGATCCCGCAGCTCAATCCTCTTTAGGAGACCATCCTGGCGCTTGCTGGACTTTCTTGGACACCCTGAAGCCTTCTTAACAATGCAGTGGAAAGTTTTTTTTTTCGGGATTAAGTTTATTTTCATGGCAAAGAAGGACTATGCAATTCGTCTGATCACTCTTCATAACATTCTGGAGTATATGCAAATTGCTATTATAAAAACTTAAGCAGCAACTTTTCCAATTTCCAATATTTATGTAATTCTCAAAACTTTTGGCCACAACTGTACACTACCAGTCAAAAGTTTTTTAACAGTGAGATTTTTAATGTTTTTAAGTCTCTTCTGCTCACCAAGCCTGCATTTATTTGATCCAAAGTGCAACAAAAACAGTAAAATATTGAAATATTATAACTATTTAAAATAACTGTTACTATGATAATGTATTTTAAAATGTAATCTATTTCTGTAATTTCAAAGATTAATTTCTAGCATCATTACTCCAGTCACATAATCCTTCTATCTTTCTAATATTCTGATTTGCTGCTCAAAAAACATTAATATTACATTGAAAATTGACAATTAAATTTTTTTCAGGTTTCTTTAATGAATAGAAAGAAGAACAGCATTTATCTAAAATAGAAATCTTTTGTAACATTATAAATGTCTTTATCATCACTTTTAATCAATTTAAAAATAAATGTAAAAAATAATAATAATTATACTGACTCCAAGCTTTTGAATGCTTTTTTAAGATAAATGCTGATCTTTGGATCATTCTAATCATCAAAGGATCCTGAAAAAAAACTTTAAAATATTGATAATAATAATAATTTAAAAAAATGTTTCTTGACTAGCAAATCAGCATATTAGAATGATTTCTGAAGGATCACGTGACACTGAAGACTGGAGTAATGATGCTGAAAATGTAGCGTTGATCACAGAAATAAATTACATATTAAAGTATATTCAAATAGAAAACAGTTAATTTAAATAGTAAAAATATTACTGTTTTGCTGTAATTTGGATCAAATAAATGCAGACTTAGTGAGCAGAAGAGATTTCTTTAAAAAACATAAAAAAATCTTTTGACTGGTAGTAGAAGTGTTCTGTAACATTATAAAGGTCTTTACTGTCATTTTTAATCAGGTAAATGCATCTTTGCTAAATAGAAGTATTAATTTTTTTACTAAAAAATGAATGAATGAATATCTTATAGGCCTTAAAGTTTTAAATAGTATGGTACATTGGATTATATTTCAATGTGAAGTAAACTTAATATATCTAAGTGGATGAAGGCATTGTTTATGTCTTTTAAATTGGACATTAACATTTAAGTTTGCTTGCAATGGCAAGTACAAACTCAAGACTGATTATTTTAGTTATTTAATTTGGCAATTCATCCAAAACATGCTCTGTTACGTAGGAGATAGTCTTAGACCCTCTTTCATAATATCTTGGTAGAAAGTCAAAAATATAATTGTACCACAGAAACTCACATTAATTTGTTTTCATATGCGACTTTTGATTTCAAAAGCGGATACTCTTTAAGGTCTGTTTGTTTGCTCATTGTTCATTTCTGGCTCTGTGCTTTCACATTATGCTCAAATGAGGTCTCTGGCTCAGCTGCACAAAAGGGGTGTTGATTTACTTTGCTCTGAGGATCAAGACTTCCGTATTGTGATAACCGACCTTTGAGTTTTACAGCAAATCTTCCAGAAGAGCAAAAAACAAAGACGTATATACGTTTCTTGCTTTTCATAGAGAGTTGATTTGTCTGTGAAAGTCATTGGATTTACTGTGGATTTTCAAAGTTGCGCTCATTCGGTAGTGGAATTACCAGTTTTTGGGCATATGTGGAGATTTAAAGTCCTACTGTGCAGACTTAACCCAGCAGGATTGTTTACTCCTGCTTTACAACAGGGGCAGGCATTAGGCCAAACTCAACAGCACAAATGCAATGAACCATACAGTACTTTTACTGAAGGCGAATGACTCATTCTCTGTAAAATATTCATGCCAAATGTGTGTTCAGAGGAGACTGAAAGACGAGACAATACCTCTATATCCATCTGGGTAACAAAAGGAAGGGCAGGATGGAGAAGAGATGCCAGACAGATGGATTTAATAAAGAGCAGTTCTGCACAAATGCTGATCTCAATCATGTGAGATTGTGAGACTGATGAAAGTCCAAACAGCTCTATAATCAGAGCCCATAGTCAGTTTCTCTGTAGTCGATAGTTTCTTACACTTCTAGATGTAGTTTAAGGTAATGAACATGGCTTTCATGGCTGCCTATAGGGAGCTAAAGTCCTCAAAATACTCACTGTCATACACTAGTCTAATCAGTGAGATTTGCATTTGCAGAATCACATTTTTCTGGCATGTATTTGATGTAGCTCATGATTTAGATGAAGAGGCTTCAGTCCCAAATGCTGTACATGCCAGACCAAATTTTCTTTGGTGAATCAAATATAGATTGAAATCATGTACATCCAAGTGCAAATTGCCAGTAGACCATAAATATAATAGTCTTCAACAGTTGTATCTTGATTACATTTCATTTCATAGTTTTTCTTGAAAATGTGTCTTTAACTACCCAATGGGACCTTAAAGGATTAGTTTACTTCCAGAGTAAACATTTCCTGATAATTTGCTCACCCCATGCCATTCAAGATGTTTGTGTCTTTCTTTCTTCAGTTGAAAATAAATTAGGGATTTTGAGGAAAACATTCCAGGATTTTTCTCCATATAGTGGACTTTAATGGAGGCCAACGGGTTGAAGGTCCAAACTGTAGTTTTAATGCAGCTTCAAAGGGCTCAACACGGTCCCAGCTGAGGAATAAAGGGTCTTATTTAGCAAAACGATCAGTTATTTTCTAAAAAAAAAAAAAATGAATAATTTTTAACCACAAATGCTCATCTTGCACTCTGCAATTCACATCATGTTGGAAAAGTCACAAACGGTTAGTTCTTCATCTGTGTACTTCGGTTCAAAAAGGTAGGGTAGTGCGAAAAACTACATTTACAATCATCTGACATCGTCGTTTTACCTATTTTGTAAAGGGCGTTTGACTTTCTTTGCATGTTGCTTTGTAAACACTGGGTTGGTACCTCTACCTACGTCACACATGCGTGACCTCTCGATAATGCGAGAGGTCAAGCTAGTGCAAGATGAGCATTTGTGGTTAGAAAGTATATAAATTTGAATTTGTTTTGTAGAAAATGGCCCTTATTCCTTGGCTATGATCGTGTAGAGTCATTTGAAGCTGCATTGAAACTGCAATTTAGACCTTCAATCCTTTGGGCACCATTAAAGTCCTCTATATGGAGAAAAATCCTGGAATGTTTTCCTTAAAATCCTTAATTTACTTTCGTCTGAAGAAAGAAGACATGAACATCTTGGATGACATGGGGTGAGAAAATTATCAGGACATTATTATTCTGGAAGTGAACTAATCTTTTAACTGTTGAATTTGACTTCTGGCAGGCTATAGAAGATGGCAACCTGGAGGAAATCGAGGAGGAAATACGGCTGAAGAGGCGCAAGCGTAAGAGACACGTGGACAAAGACTTGAGACGTGAGGATGCAGACAAGGCCAAGAAAAGAAGAGGGCGTCCTCCAGCAGAAAAGCTCTCCCCAAATCCACCCAAACTCACAAAGCAGATGAATGCTATTGTTGATACAGTCATCAATTACAGAGATGCGTAAGTACTGTTAAACTTCCACGAATGGCTCATATTGCCAGCCCATTTCTCACCTCACTGTAGTGTTGCAGAAGACTCTTTTGGCTTTTCTTGTGTAGCACAAGTGACCTGGAATATCTGGAATGTAATTATGTACCGTTCAACTCTCAGTGGCTTTGTGCTGAACATGCTGTTCTCAACTTTTCCATGAATTCGCAATGTGGAGATAGACAAATAGTATGTTGACAGGCACTGTTACTGTATCCAAGACTATTTCATGTGGAATGACTCCTGACTGGGGTAACAACCAGAAGTAATGTAAGGTGAGGTAATGTGAGGGCAGTCATAAAGAATGTCGGCATTGTAAAATCGAATGGCAGCAGGATAAAACTTCTTCATGGTGTTTTACAGTTATATCGGTCCTTTCAGTTGATGTGTTCACTGAACATAACTGTTAACCATAGAAAATTAAAAGGAAAGTTCACCCAAAAAATTTAATTATGTCATTAATTAATCACACTCATGTCGTTTCAAACCAAAAAGACCTTTTTTTAATTTTTAGAACTCAAATTAAGATATTTTTGATTAAATCTGAGAGCATTCTGACCCTGCATAGACAGCAACAATACTACCAAGTTCAAGGCCCAGAAAGGTAGTAAGGACATCGATAAAATAGAAATGCACATGCATGTGTAGTGGTATTCTCGTAAACGCGCATCAAAAACTGACACAGAAGAGAAAAAATTGTTGATTAAAGTCATTATTTTTGTTTTCTTTGCACACAAAAAGTATTCTATAGCTTCATAACATTAAAGTTATTATGTCACATGGACTATTTTAACCATGCCCTTACTACCTTTGTGGGCCTTGTCCATGGTAGTCGCGTTGCTCTCTATATGCAGGGTCAGAAAGCGCTCGGATTTCCGAAGATGAACAAAGGTCTTAAAGGTTTGGAACGACACAAGGGTGAGTAATTTAAGGACGTAATTTTCATTTTTGGGTGAACTATTCCTTTAAGATATGCCAGTATACAAGAATGTCCATAACTGATTGTCATTTCAAAGAGAGTTTAAAAGCACATCCACAGAGCTATTTATGACATCAACACAATGCAGATTTTAAACCCGGAAGATGAAAGTAGCGCAAAAAACTAGTAGTCCAGGGTTTCATGAACCTTTAAGAATGTGCATAACCAATTGTCAAGAATTGAAAACACATCCACAGAGCTATTTATAATCTATATATATCAACTTTTTTTATCTTTCAAAAGTTTGAGGTCAGTAAGATTTTAGAAAGCAGTCTCTTATGCTTAACTAAGCTTCCTTTTTTTGATTAAAAAAATACAGCAAAACTAAAAAAAAATAAGTATTATAGTTCATAAAAACTTATTTCTATTTTAATGTATTTTAAAATGTAATTTATTCCTGTAATGGCAAAGCTGGCAAATTTTCAGCCACAGTGTTACACAGTCCTTCAGAAATCATACTTGTGGTGCTTAATATTTTTGTGTAAACCATGGTACTTTTTTCAGTATCCCTTGATGAATAAAAAACTCAAGCTAGAAAGAGCAGACTTTTTGTAACATAATTATCCATCAAATTTCTAAATATCTATTATAATAATTAAAAAAAAAGACAAAGACGAAAACGGGTATTGTTTTGGTTTTAGGACAACATTGATAAAAGGTTTTGATCCACTTCAAATGTTGACTACTATATGTCAGTGCATTTACAGGATGTGCAATAGCAGATTTTTTTTGAACAAATTTTGATCATACTTTACGAGTTAACATCAACGATCATATATGTATGAAAATGTATTATTACAAATACAATGATAATATATGTACTATAGGTATAGATGTCATAGGGGTGGGGATAATATTTATATATGTGACCACAAAACCAGTCATAAGGGTCAGTTTATGGAAATGTATATTTATATATCATCTGAAAGCCGAATAAATAAACTTTCCATTGATGTATGGTTTGTTAGGATAGAAAAATATTTGGCCGAGAAACAACTATTGGAAAATCTAGAATCTCAGGGTGCAAAAAAATCTAAATATTGAGAAAAGCACCTTTAAAGTTGTCTAAACTATTACTAATCAAAAATTAGGTTGTAATATATTTGCAGTAGAAATTGTGCAAAACATCTTGGAACATGCTTTTTTGCATAAAAGAAAAATCGATTATTTTGACCCATACAATGTATTGTTGGCTATTGCTACAAATACACCCATGCTACTTAAGACTGGTTTTGTGGTCCAGTTCATATATTTCAAATTACAATATGCACAATACGTACTTGGTTTACAAATACATTGGTTACAGTTATACCCGGTTTTCATAGACATCATACATCAGACCCCTGTCAGTGAGACTGAAGGATGGTCATTGGAAATTGTTGTACTTTAACACACTGTCACAGTATTTCCAACCACCATAAACATTATTTATAGGGAAACGCTCCTATGCCTGAGTTCGTCGAAGACAGTTTTTACAAGCCAAGGGTGCATGAATCATTTCTGGCCTGCATGCATACGCATCTGTGTCAGGGATGTGGCATGATGGGTAATTTACAGCTCTAGCTCTAGTCCCTCATTGCTCAGATGATTAACTGAACACATTTGCACTGAAATTGATTCATTGGAAATTAATAAGCTTAATTTAATTAAATGATCTTGTTGATTAATCAGTGTTCTTATCTGTAGCTGGCTGAATGTCACACTCGTAATGCACTGGGATGCTGGGATAATGCTGTATTGACTGCCCCACTCCTCTGAGAATTTCAAATCAGTTTCAGAGTGACATTCAAACTGTGGTGCAGCTGAGTCTTGTCACACTCGCCATGGCTTGATTTCGGCTGAGTGGAGGATTTGGAATTGCTATTCCTCTTGTCAGGCAAAAACCCATAGCTTGATGTGTCACCCAATTAAGCTGCAATCCCACAAATTGAAGGTAATTCATCAGATTGATATGCTGGGTGTCTCTCCTGGTGGTCCCCATGACATATCTGTTGTGGAATAATTTTGCTGTCTGAACATGGCAGTAATTTTACATGATAGACAAATCTCTCTAATCTAGCCCATATTTAAACCAAGACATCTAGAAATGCCAGTCAGGTAGTATTTAAGCGTCTCAGAAACAGACGTTCTTGGCAATTATTTCAAATTTATGACGCTGAGGAACTTGATGAGTCACATAATGTGAAAACTGAGCATAACTGCATTTGTCCTCAGATGACAAGAAACCTAGTCTCAGTGCCACACTCTCATGACTAATCCCAAGAGAGTTCAAATGCTTTCAGCTGGTATTTTTAAGTCAAAGTGTATAATTTCTGTCACTAGAGCAGCAATGACTGTTTTCGAACAGGTTTTATGAACGGCGGGTAAGGGCCAATGGTCAGCGAATAGTATTTAAAAGCAACAGTTTACAAAATGTAGTAAAACTTGTTTCTTTATTGGAACAGATTTGGAGAAATTAAACATTCTATCACTTGTTTACTATTGGATCCTCTGCAGTGAATGGGTACCGTCAGAATAAGAGTCTAAACAGCTAATAAAATGCACAACTTCAGTCCATCAATTAACATCATGTGAAGTGAAAGCTGCGTGTTTGTAATAAACTATTTCTTTAAGCCATTGGTTGAGAACCACAGAGCCAGCACTAATATCGGTTATTAGCCAATATTGGTTCTAGGTTTTAGTTTATCTGTGTCAATGTGTATATTGAATTGTACATGCTCATCTCCACTATTGTATTTATTTTTAGATTACCTTTGGTGTCATATAATGCTTAAAGGATTGGTTCACTTCCAGAATAAACATTTCCTGATAATTTACTCACCCCCTTGTCATCCAAGATGTTCATGTCTTTCTTTCTTCAGTCGAAAAGAAATCAAGGTTTTTGAGGAAAACATACCAGGATTTGACCCCCCACAAAAAAATCCTGGAATGTTTTCCTCAAAAAAAAAAAAAAAGTATTTTTCGATTGAAAAAAAGAAAGACGTGAACATCTTGGATGACATAGGTATGAGTAAATTATCAGGAAATTTTAATTCTGGAGTGATTTAATCTTTTAAGTCAAGATAGGAGATTTTTTTTAATATAAATTAAAAATTGGACACAGTAATTATAGCTAGTCCTATAAGCGCATTTAGTAGAATTTCTCCAATTATTTTGCAACAATTTTTTGTGTTGCATCATATCATCATAATAATGACATACAGTGCTGCTTGAAAGTTTGTGAACCCTTTAGAATTTTCTACATTTTTGCATAAATATAACACAAAACATCCGATTTTCACAAAAGTCCTGAAAGTTGACAAAGAGAACCCAATCGAACAAATGAGACAAAAAATATACTTTGTCATTTATTTATTGAGAAACATGATCCAGTGTTAAATATTTGTGAGTTGCAAAAGTATGCTTTCAATATCTGGTGTGACCCATTTTTTTGAAGCAATAACCGCAGGTAACATTTTTGTAACCGCTGATCAGTCCTACACAACAGCTTGTAGGAATTTTAGCCCATTCTTCAGTACAGAAACACTTGAACCCTGCGATACTGGTGGGTTTCCTCCTATGAACTGCTTGCTTAGGTTTTTCCACAACATTTCAGTTGGATTAAGGTCCAGACTTTGACATTCCAAATCATTAACCTTGTTATCATTAACCAATTTCTTTAGAGATTTTGGTTTTGTAACCTTTTCTAGCCAGATGAGCAACAACGACCTTTTTTCTGAGGTTCTCAGAGATCTACTTTTTTCATGCTATGATTCACTTCCACAAATATGATCAGACTTTGATACATTTCTGTTCTTTAATTAAAACAGGGCGTGCACTGGCACCTGATAGTTATCCTATTGATTGATAACATATCTGAACAAATGGACTCTAATTTCACCTTAAAATTAACTGCTAATTCTAGAGATTCACATACTTTTGCAACTCACAAATATTTAACACTGGACCATTTTTCGCAATAATTAAATGACAAATTATATATTTTAATCGCATTTGTTTGATTGGGTTCTCTTTGTCAACTTTTAGGACTACTGAAAATCTGATTAACTTTTTCATCATATTTATGCAGAAATATGAAAAATTCTACAGGGTTCACAACCTTTAGGCAGCACTGTAGTTGGCATGCTGAGCCGCCAATTTGGAAATGTTATACTAAGCTAAATGCTATGAGATCTGTTTTAGCATTGTGCTGCAGTCTGAACCTCGAGACACTAAACATGCATCTGCAGCAAAAACTATAAATTGAGGTGTGTATGAAGGTCGACACACCATAATTGCACCAATTTACGCCCTGATTTAATCACTGAATGTGTAATGAATCATCTGCACTGTGTCATGAATATTTAGAGCAACTGTTACAGACAGATATGGGCAGATGTCAGGGTCCTGTAAAGCACCCCTGTCGCCAGTGTGTCTCAAGAAATATTGCTTCTGGAGATCTTTATACAATTTCCTGTTGCCCTGGATTTAGACTTGTGCTGTCTCCTGTTGGCTCAGGGTGAGCTCGAGGGTTAATGGTCAGTAGAGCACTAGTATGATGATAATGTAAACCAGTTGGACATTATTCCACCAAGCTGGAAATCCATCCAGGCTAATCGCGTAGTTATCTGTCAGTGTGCAGTCGGAGGAAATCAGTATAACCCTCAATCTCTGCTTCTGATCACAGATCAGGCCGTCAGCTCAGCGAGGTCTTTGTGCAGCTGCCCTCCAGGAAAGAGCTCCCTGAATACTATGAACTGATAAGGAAGCCAGTGGACTTCAAAAAGATCAAGGTAAGTGAGTTTCAGTCTTTTATTCAGTGTGACCCTTAAGCCTACGCAGATCTGAACATCACATTGTATGTTCCGCTGTGACGTATTATCATACAAACCGGACTGGCACGCTCATTACTCCATCTGGACGATAATGGGATTACCGTGCCATAGAGAATTGGTTTTTGATGCTAGAACAGATAAGATGATGTTTTCGCACTTATAATGGGCCGCTTTACTGTCCTTTTTTGTTTTAATTTGATAATGTCTGTGGCTCTTATTTTCTCTTGCAACTCTAATTGGCAATTTCCTCAGTTGTTAAAGTTGAATTTTACAGGTGAAAGATGTTTCGCTGTTAGAAGTGTTCTTGTTGTTGCAGGAGCGTGTGCGCAACCACAAGTACAGGAGTGTGAGCGATCTGGAGAAAGACGTCATGCTTCTTTGTCACAACGCTCAGACTTATAATCTAGAGGGCTCTCAGGTGAGTGAATAAATAGATTGAACACCCTCCATTACTGTCTTAAGTACGAGTTGCCTAGTAGCACTACACCACCATTTTGCTCTGATTACATGTTGCATGAATTCAATGACGTGTCTGTCATACATGCAAATACTAAACGTGTCATTATTGTACAAAGACTTGAATAGTCACTGATGTGCTTGGATTCTTGGATTGTCTGAAGAAGTCCATTACTGCCCATTCCCAGATGTAATTAAATTATTAATGTAAAGCTTTATAAGAACTCCACATTATATTTCAGATCTATTTATGCAGATCTCTTTACACAGTACTTTCATGGTGGATTTTATATTGTGTATGTTTGAGAGGATTACAGGATTACTGACCAGATTTCGTCTGTGTGTCTGAAATCAATATTTCATCTTTTCTGAAATGAGCTCAGTCTGGAGATGGAGTCCAGACCACTGCAAAAATATAATAAACTTTTTATCCTGTCGCTTTAAACAGCTATCATCATCATTTTTAGTTCCAAAGGAGTGTTGCAGAGGGCATGCTTTTATTATTATTTTTGCGTCACCTTTTCAGGTTTCAGAAATGTATTGAGATGCAGATTACTGACTTATTTCTTCATTTGTTCTTGTTTTGTTTGGGTTATGGTTTTTAAATCACTCTTTGTCTTTTTGTAGATCTATGAGGACTCCATTGTTCTCCAGTCAGTATTCAAGAGTGCAAGACAAAAGATTGCTAGGGAGGAGAGTGACGATGACAGCAATGATGATGATGATGATGAGGAGGAATCAGAGGAAGAGTGTAAGATTTTTTATGAACAAAAGACCAGTTTACTAATACTGATGAAACTAAACTACATAGCAACAACATTGGTAATACGTGCCTCTATATACATTTCTGCGAAACTGAAAAAACTTACCTATATGTACGAATCACTGCAGTTTCCAGTTAAAATGAACACTAGAGGCAGTAAAACTCAGACAGCTTTTATTCCTTTTGACATGAAGTATGATTTACACACACAGTTTTTGATTAATAAAGCCTCATTTTCACACAGTTACTTACAGAATATTATATTGTGGCTTCAAAACAATTTTAACATCCTGTGCGATTTGACAACTGATACTTTTGAACATTGTCGTCACATATACAACTTCCTGTCCGTGCGTTTTCTAATTCAGTAGGTTTGCCTGGTAGCTCACGTGATACAGCGTAGCACTCGAGTGATGAACAGCTCCGGTACGAATCTTGGTGTAGGGAATATTTCCAACACGATAAGAGCATTAACCCTTAGCGACACTACCCAGATATTTGAATTCTGAACAGCTGCAATACATACCTCAAGCAAAGTAAATAAAATGCCACAGTCACAAATGCCACGTATTGAACGTGTGTTTTAGTATGTAGAGGCTCAAATGTCCAATGAACCTGGGTTGAAACTAAAGCTCTAGATGTTGCCTAAAATAAAAAGTTTCTTTCTTTTGTTAATGAGGAAGTTCACTTCCGAAACCAAAATTTACAGATAATGTACTCACCCCATCCAAGATGTTTATCTTTCTTTTTTCAGTCGTAAAAAAAATGGTTTTGTCAGGAAAATATCTCTGGATTTTTCTCCATATAGTGGACTTCTATGGTGCCCTCGAGTTTGAACTTCCAAAATGCAGTTTAAATGCAGCTTCAAAAATCCCAAATGCGGCTTTCAATGCGTTCAAACTCGGGGCACCATAGAAGTCCACTATATGGAGAAAAACCCTGAAATGTTTTCCTCAAAAAACGGGAATAAAGAAAGACATGGACATCTTGGATGACCTTGATTCTGGAAGTGAACTTCTCCTTTAATATGGATGTTTGGGTGGCACATACCTAAGGTCTAAACCCTCTTTTATTTTTTAAAACATCATAAGGCCGCATTTTCACTATCTCTTAAGTCAGTCATTTCCATTCAAAAGTAGTACAAGAGTTGAGTGGAGTTCCAATCAGCATTTTCAGAACTGATTTGAGCTTCATGTGCATTAAAATATTTGAACTTTTGCAGCTAGACTGTATGTGACTTGCAGACTAGATGTGATGCATTCTAATAAAAACTGAGAATGAGATGAGAATTATCAACATCTTTTTTGTAAAACATTCTTTAATCTTTAAACATTACTTTTGTTAGATTTTTGTTGTCTGCATCAAATAAAAATTGGCTAAAGAGATTTTATATACATATAAAGCATATTAAATGCAAGTAAAGTTTCTACTTTAATGTTTTAAATAACCTTTGTGAAATGAAAATGTCAGAATATGGGTGAAATAATGTTCCATCATCACGAAATGTGACAATATGCGGATTTCAGAGATAGTAGAAAGGCAGCTTAAAGAAATAGTTTACCCAAAAATACAAAATTCTGTCATTAATTACTCACCCTCATGTCATCCCAAACATGCAAGACTTTCGTTTATCTTCAGAACACAAATTAAGATATTTTTGATCAAACCTGAGAGCTTTCTGACCCTGCATAGAAAGCAGCTACCGCATTCAAGGCCCAGAAAAGGTAGTAAGAACATCGATAAAATAGTCCATGGTCCATCAGTGGTTCAACCTTAACTTTAATGAAGCTACAAGCTAAAAAAAAGTACTTTTTGTGCGCGAATAATTACGTTATTTAACAATTCCTTCTTTTTCTTCTCAGTTTTTGACATGCTTACATGAGTTTTATTTAATTGTTGTAAAAAGTTATTTTTGTTTTCTCTCTACTACCTTCCTGGCCCTTGAACATGGTAATTGAGTCAGAAAGCTCTTGGATTTCATCAAAAATGTCTTTAATTTGTGTTTTGAAGATAAACGAAGGTCTTACAGGTTTGGAACGACATAAGGTTGAGTAAATAATGACAGAATTTTAGTTACATCACATCCATCAACAGGATTTCTACTTGCTAGTCAAGTACAAGTGGTATTAGGGGAGGGATATTCTCAATCAAGAGCGTTTGGACAAAAATAAGTGCAACGCAAGATGAGTAAACACTAAGGATTTCATGAGATCTTTAGTATTCAGTTTACATTTGAGCAAGCAAACAGTTTAACAGCAAAGTACTTTGAGAATAAGAAAGATGTGGGTGGCATTTGAAAAGATGGGCTTTTAATAGATGTGAGTGAATGTAAAACAATATTGATTCTCATAGTGTTAAAGGAACACTCCACTTTATTTGGAAATAGGCTCATTCTCCAACTCCCCCCGAGTTAATAAGTTGAGTTTTACTGTTTTGAAATCCATTCAGCCGTTCTCCTGTTCTGGCGATATCACTTTTAGCATAGCTTAGCATAGATCATTGAATCCTATTAGACCAATAGCATCGCGTTCAAAAATGACCAACGAGTTTCCATATTTGTCCTATTTAAAACTTGACTCTTCTGTAGTTATATCGTGTAGTAAGACCGGTGGAAATGCAAAGCTTCAATTTTCTAGGCTGATAAGATTAGGAACTACACTCCCATTCCGGCGTAATAGTCAAGGAAGTTTGCTGCCGTAATAAGGCCGAAGCAGGAGCAGTAATACCACGCAGCACATGTGCAAATGCTAAACTAGCTGGGAACTCATTTCTGATAATACTCCGCCTGCTTCTGCCATATTACGGCAGCAAACTTCCTTGACTATTATGCCGGAATGGAAGTGTAGTTCCTAATCTTATCAGCCTAGAAACTCGCAGCTTTGCATTTCCACCGGTCTTAGCACACGATATAACTACAGAAGAGTCAAGTTTTAAATACAACAAATATGGAAACTCGTTGGTCATTTTTGAACGTGATGCTATTGGTCTAATAGGATTCAATGATCTATGCTAAGCTATGCTAAAAGTGATATCGCCAGAACAGGAGAACGGCTGAATGGATTTCAAAACGGTAAAGCTCAACTTATTAACTCGGGGGGAGTTGGAGAATGAGCCTATTTCCAAAAAAAGTGGAGTGTTCCTTTAAAATGACTCATTCTATAAGCTAATTTGTATTTCTATCTCTACTTTGTTGTAGTAGAGTTGTGTTTTATTTAAATGTTAAATGTATTATTTTTTTATAATCCAAGCTAAATCAGTGAAGGTGAAAATTAAGCTGAGCAAACGGGACGAGAGATCTCAGGACAAAGGCAAGAAGAGACCGAGTCGTGGAAAGGCCAAACCTGTGGTCAGCGACGACGACAGCGAGGAAGATCAGGAGGACAACGTAAGTCCACCATTCCCATCGTCAGTTAGACCTGTCACCGATACAGTCTGTTTAGCCAGTTGACATTTAGCTTAATTAGATGTCTTGTAATCAAAAACCTCAGGCGCATACATTGACATTTTGATTGAATATGCTTGAGGAGGATATTATCCCTCCAAAAAAACAAGCTTTGATTAAGCGCCTATGGGATAGCTAACCGCAAAGAGGTGCTTCCACTCAATGTAGCCTCTAAAAACAAAGAGAATTTTAGATGCTTAGCCACATGTCCTTTCATCTTCTAAGAGGTGTTTGAGATGCTATGCAGTTCCCCGAGGAAATTGTTTATCGAAAAAAGGATATACTGTGCCCTTAAACGTAGCTTTAATTCCTCTCTCTTTATCCCATCTGCTGCAGTTCAAGAGGACAACGTAAGTCTTGACTATTTCTCTCGCTTTCACACACGCTTTTTCCATTGTGTGATCACTTCATGTCTGAACATCAATCCTCATATAAAGTCTATAAAGTGTGAATATGTCAAAACCGTGACCAAGGCCCAAGAGTCGGTGTTAGATTGTCTCATTATCCAGAAATAAGGAGGTGCATTCAGTAACCAGCTCAGACCACGAAATAATGAGCCTCTGCGGACCAGCGATCAGTCAGGTGTGGCATGGGGGTGAAGCGGGTCGCTGGAGCTCTGCCGCGGGGCGCTCTGTGCTCCACTCGTGCGTGTAATGTCGTCATGTGTTTGTTTTCAGGAGCAGTCTGAAGGGAGCCACAGCGACGATGAGTGAGGAGGAGATGAGCTGATCATCAGCATTCCCTTCACATGTTTATTCACTTCTTTTATTGTCCTTCCTCACCCAGCTCAATTATTCGGTGCTTTGCTTGAGGCTTGCTAAAAGATTGATTGTTTTTCTTCCTTTTCTCTTTTATTTTATTGTATGTTTAAACACTTTATCTTGCTCTATTGTTCTGTTTTTGGAAGCAGCCGACTAAAGTGAGGAAACTATTGCACCTTCAACAGCTTACTGTTAGTCTGAAATTTCCCTACATGTATTTTAGAAATGATTTCTGTATGCTTGTACATAATTTACATTTATGCAGTGTTTAAAAACAATCAAATATGTTGCATCAAAGAACGTCATTTATAAGCTATTCGAACCTTTTTCTTTTTTTTAGCCTAACCTAACTTTTGGTTAAACTTTTCGAAGCATATCAAAAATATTCAAGTGTTACTTAAAGTGAAGTCCTCATTTCATGAGCATTTTGTATTGGTTAGGTCATATATTATAGCGATGTCTGTATTGTATTGCATGCAGCACAAAAGCCAGCAGAGATTATAAATGAGATCAGTCCTGTACCCTTTTAAACGGTATGTGAAATAAGAATTTGATTAGCTTTTATATCATATCCATAGATGTGGCGATTTCTCTTTTGCCTCTTTGGTGTTTATCATTTATTGGTTTTATACTTCATAGTCTGACTTGCTGCTTGTTCCAAGGGCAAATGCAGATTTGTTGGTTGCAGTGTCATTTGCGTCACTTTCTTTACAAAAAAGAACAAGAGAAGAGTGTCTCACAATATTTCGATATTTCAACAGCGTATTGTTTTCAGACTATAAACCCAGCTGCATTTTTCATCTATGGATATTTTTATATTTTCATTAAAAAAACTACAGTGTTATTAAGGAATGGGATGTTTTTAAAAAAAAATATCTTTGCTCTTATACTGTATTGGTAGAAATATGTATTACTTTTTTTAAACAAATCGAATGTTATTGCTTTTTAAAATGTACTCATCAACAAACTTTAGCATTATCGTCAGTGAGAAATCTCTTTGATCTGTAGTCCTGTGTGCCATTGGTCATTTCTGACATCTCTTTTATACGTGCTTGTGCTTGGTAGCTCCTCTAAAGTGTCATAATCTTTATTCTCCTTGCACACTTTGTCTTTGTGGTTGTAGCTCATAGCCCCAAGTAAACATTGCCAATGATAAACCTTCACTTGTTGGTCTGTTTCTTTTTTTTAGTGCAGTGCAATATTGATTATCTTCATGAAGTAATTGCCTTGATTGATATATGTGACCCTGGACCAGATATACAGTGCCTTGCAAAAGTATTCATACCCCTTCATTTTTTTCACGTTTTGTTGCAGCATTATGTTAAACTGCTACTTCGAATGGAGTTAAACTGTGGCAAATTCATTCATTCAACAGCTGAAAATGCATATCAGAGCAAAAACCAAGTCCTGAGGTCAAGATAACTGCCTGTAGAGCTCAGTGACAGACTTGCGTTAAGGCAATGATCTAGAGAGGAGTTCAGAATAAAATCTGCTGCATTGAAGGTTCACAGAAGCCTCCATGTAGCCTCCATTATCCATAATGGAAGAGGATTGGAACAACTAGGACTCTAGAAAATGTCTGCCAGCCCCCATCCAAGCTGACAGAGCTTGAGAGGTGAAAAGGTGAGGCGAAGAATGGCAGATAATTGCCAAATGCAGATGTGCAAAGCTTGTCACACCATACCCAAAAAGACTTGAGGCTGTAAAGGTGCTTCAACTATGTACTGAGTTAAGGGTATGAATACTTATACAATGTACTTATTACAGTGTTTTATTTTTAATAAATTTATAAAATTTGCAAATCTGGTTTTTGCTTTGTCATTATTATGGTGTATGGAGTGTGAATTGATGTGGGGAAAACTTATTTAAAGCAGTTTAACATAATGCTGCAACAAAACGTGAAAAAAATGTCCTGTTTGTGGCACATTAGTATCTTGAATAGTATACTAATGTGCGACAAACAGGACGTTAATATCACCAACCATTCCCATTTTATTAAGGTGTATCCATATAAATGGCCCACCCTGTATATCAAAACTTAATTTTTTATTAGTAATATGCATTGCTAAGAACTTCATTTGGACAACTATAAAGGTGATTTTTTCAGTAATTATATATATATTTTTTTTGCACCCTCAGATTCTAGTTTTTCAAATAGTTGTATCTTAGCCAAATATTTTATCCCAAACCACACGTTAATGAAAATCTTTTTTATTCCGCTTTCCGATGATGTATACATCTTATTAATAAAAAAAAAAACTGACCCTTATGACTGGTTTTGTGGTCCAGGGTCACATATGTACAAGTTAGCAACGCTCCTTTTCTAATAGCTATCTGAAAATCAATCCTTGTGTACCAGTTATGATGTGCTAGGAAGAATATTTAGGTGTGTATGGCTTCATCTGCTTATAAAAATGCAAGCTTTAAGAGTCATTGAAAAAAAAAAATACTTGTCATTTTTTAGGTAGTGTTTACCTAAAGCTACTAATCTACAGTAATTGCAGGAACGGTCCCCAAGCAAAGAACTGAGATTAAGTACCTTGCTCAAGAGCACTTCAATACAGCACACATGCAAGCAAACCTTTAACATATAGGTTAGCCATCTTCAAACTGCCTTCATGGGAATGCTAGAGAAAAAAAGAAAAAGAAAAAAAAAAACACTAAAAATTACAATTCTTTCATCATTTACTCACCTTCATATGATTCCAATACAACTTATTTTCTTCTGGAGGTTGCATTTTTGAGTGAACTATCTGTTTAATATGTCATTCTAAAATATTAATTAAAGGGATAGTTCACTCAAAAATGAAAATTACCCTCAAGCCATTCAAGGTGTATATGACTTTCTTCTTTTAGATGATTACAAATAGAATTGTCCTGGCTCTTCCAAGCTTTATAATGGCAGTGAATGGCTGTTAAGATTTTGAAGCCCAAAAAAGTGAATCATCCATCATAAAAAGTGCTCCACACAGCTCCAGGGGGTTAATAAAGGTCTTCTGATGTGAATTTCAAATATCCATATTTGAAAACTGCTAACTGAACATGAAAGCTGTCAGGATTATAGACTGTTTTGTTGTGTTTTCCTAGTGTTTTCCCCCCTGTGGTTCCTATGTTTTGGTTTATTCCTGTGTCTCCCCCTATTGTTCAGTTTGCTTTGGTTTCCCCTTATGCCCATATTTGGACTTCCCCTTGTTATCTTGTTTGGTTACACCTGTCTTGTTAATTCGTCACACCCCTCTGCCAGCCTTTAAAAGTTGTTTGTTCCCTCAGTCTCATTGTCCGGTCTTAAAGTTACGTCGTGTTTGTTGTATCCCTGGATTTCTGTTCTGCTGTTTATTAAATACGTGTTTTGTTTTGTACTCCTGGCTCCTGCGAGTTTCCCCCTGGCTCCTCACCCCCAGCAAACAGTGACAAAAGCTCAGTGGAAAGAGCAAAACAAAACATGAAATGTTGGAGGATTTTAATATAAGCCATGAGACTGGTTTTCCTTTGCTGTAAACAACACTTGGTTCTCGCTAGACTAGCATAATCTCACCAGAGTTTATGCTATACCTACGTCATCTGCTGGAACGCCACTCTCTCGTGAAGTACATCAGTTAGCGAAATTACGGTTTATAAAATTTTTAAATATGTATACAGTATTTTTCTTACACAAACGCATCAATTAACTTCATAAGCCCTTTATTAAACATACCAAGGCCATGTGGAGCACTTTTTATGATGGAAGGATGCACTTTATTGGACTTGGAAAAATGAACACCCATTGCCATTATAAAGCTTTTTTAATATATCTCCGATTGTATTCGTCTGAAAGAAGAAAACCATATACACCTAGGATGGCTTGAGGGTGAGTAAATAATGGTTTAATTTTCATTTTTGGGTGAACTATCCCTTTAAACATATTAAAGTGTACTTACTTTTAATTTCAGAATATGCCTTTCATGCTTCATATTTTGTATACTTTGTAAACTTTCTATTCATCACGGAATTGTGAAGAAAAAAATCTCTTTTTAACACTGAGCATAAGATGTTTCTTGAGCATATTAGAATGATTTCTAAAGGATCATGTGACACTGAAGACTGGAGTAATTCTTAAAAAAAAAAAAACTTTTCAATTGTGGTGTATAGCTGCATTTTTCAAGGTCCTTGACACACAAAAGTTTGAGGAGATCACTCCTACACTAATAATATAGGTTCTTTACTGGCATTGATGGTTCCATGAAGTACCTTGAACATCTATGGAAACTTTCAAATACAGAAAAGGTAATTAATAGTATAAAAAGGTTCTTTAGATTTTTAAAATGCCAAAAATGGTTGTACTATGGCATCACTGCAAAATCACCCCTCTGGAGCCTTTATTTTTAAGAATGTATCAGCACATTTATGTGATTTACGATGTTGCATTGACTCCAAGAATGCACATCTGGTCAATTGTACGTTGTTCAGTCCACTCACCCACCAGAAATGACACAATCCACCTTTAAAGCAAATCCCATTTTAAGTGTCCTACCCCATATGAGCACTGAGAGGCAGTGCAGAAGTCCTTCGTTGGTTTAGCACGGCTCTTTTTTCTTTCTTCAGAGATCAAAAACAGCCTTTCTTTCAGTGCTTCAGCCATTTAAATGGAGTTCTGCTAAGCTTATTCTGTCCGAGAGTACACAGTCCATTTCTGCCCTGTTTGTCTTGCACTTTGAAGTGGCAAGCTGTTTAGATAGCGGTAAGCCTCAGAAGAAAGAGATAAATTGGACAGTAATCCTTGTCTCTGTGCCAGAGATGTCAGCTGGAAAAAGTCAGGTGCCAATGCAATCCCAGCTATTCCTCTGTAGCCTTTGTGAGCTCTTTTCCGATCATCCGAGTGCCCGATGTGGTGATAACTAAGGCCGTTTCTCAAACAATCTCTCTCAGAAGTGCATAGAAATTAGTCATGTATCACTGAATAAAAGGACCAGGTGCTCCCTATTATTAGAAGTTCTGCAGCTAATCACACTTTATATCACATATCTAAGGTCTCAGGCCTATGAATGCCCAAAATGCGTCACTTAAAAGGGCTCGGAGAGAATGCATTGATCCCTCCGGCATTCCAGAGTTCGTGATCGGTTAACTGCATGACTGAGGAAGCCTCCCCGTCCCCTCCTTCTGAATTGAATTAAACCTTACAGTATATATCAGCTCCACCATAATCTGACCGCTGAACCAGCATTTATGTAACTTGACTGAAGCATTTGCACCACTGGGGGGCAAGATGAAAGCTGTGGTCAGCAAAAATTTCTGTCGTACGTTCAAGAAATACAGCACTTGCTTGCATTGAATGAACTTTATCGACTTTTCCGCTAAAGGCAGATTAAGGCAAACCCGAGATTAAAAGGTGCTTTATAGAGAAATCTATAGTGTAATTTACTCCATGATTAGGCCTTATCTGACTCCGGTAGGCTATCTAATTTGCTTAGATAAAGGACTGTTGGATAGCAGCTCGGCTCAATATCATCTCAAATGGAGAGTGTTTAAAAAATGAAAAAGAACAGAGTAAAGAATACTCGAAATCAGTCATGCAGGAACATTCGCACATTTGAATGAGATAAAACCACGCTAGGGGACCTGCCAAAATCCACTGCCTTTTTACTCTCCCATGTGTCTAAAATCAGCGGAAAGGTGCTTTATTCAGATGCACCCTTACCAGAATAGAGGATGAGATACTGGCTAAGCCATCACATCTTCGTTCACAGGCTGCCATACAAAGGAACACTTGAAGTGGCTTATTTGGAGCACTCATGAGAATTGCATATCAACTATGAGCCTTGTGTTCGTTCCCACTCCGTCTGAACAGTTAAGCCGTATGGTGCACACATGCTAAAGCCTGCTCTTATCCATAACGCAGGATTTCCTGTTCTGAAAGTGTAAAAACTGTACACACAGACATGTTTATAATGAGGTATGTCACTGAACTATTCTGTAGATCATTGTTTCTGCTATGTATCATCATGGGAGTAAAAATGGTGGATTTACTGTACATCTCACTCAAAAATGAAAATTGTGTCATTAATTACTCACCCTCATGTTGTTCCAAACCCGTAAGACCTTTGTTTATCTTCAGAACATAGAAGATATTTTTGATGAAATCCGAGAGCTTTTTGACCTTGCATAGACAGCAATGCAACTGACATGTTCAAGGCCCAGAAAAGTAGTAAGGCCGTTAAAATATAAAAATCAACCATAATTTTATGAAGCTAAAATTACAGCTTTATTTATCAATTTCTTCTCTTCCATGTCAGTCTTTGAGGTGTGTTCATTTTTGGGTGAACTATTTCTTTAATACACTTTCATTTTGTGGAAGTAGTACTGAATTCCAACTAAAGATACACTTAAGTATATTTGATTGTGCTAAAGTGGAACTATTGCAATTATACTTAAGATACACTTTAAATATCTTGCATTTAAAGACTAATATTCATACATCATACATCAATAGCGACAATAAAACACATTTTAGTTTAATTATAATTTTTATAGTAAATCTTGAGCGATATGGCAGTAAATATGATTTGTGACCCTGTACCAAACCAAGGAAATTTTAGCATCTGAAAGATGAATAAATAAGCTATCCATTGATGTATGATTTGCTAGGATAGGATTTAGCCGGGATACAACTATTTGAAAATCACCTTTAAAGTTGTCCAAATTAAGTTCTTAGCAATGCATATTACAAATAAAAAAATACATTTTTGATCTATTTACGGTAGGAAATTTACAAAATATCTTCATGGAACATGATCTTTACTTAATATCCTAATGATTTAAGCATATAAGAAAAATCGATACAAATATAGCTATGCAACTTTATGACTGGTTTTGTGGTCCAGGGTCACAAATATGAACCAAAGACATCTAAACGCACCGAAAACATTCAATAAGGTTCTGTGAATTCAAATGTTCATGGTCTAAAACAACACTGTCTCAGCGTTATTCAGCTTTTGTCAATTTGTTATATTAATTTCACCCTTCTCAGAGAATTTGATTGACAGGTGATCTGACCAATCATAAAGGCGAATCTGCCATTGTTTTTCCGACAAACAAAGACAGTAGATTAACGTCGGTGGATTTAACTTAAATAAATGGTGTGTATTGACGTCTTTCCGCAGTTCCGCAGAAACAAGATACATTTTGATGTTCATTCATGTCTATTTATTGGCATAACTAACAAGGAAGAGATGATGGGTCATCCTGCTGTTGAAGTGAGGTGCTACGGCGATCTGTCACGAGTCACAACACATTAAAGAACCACAGAACGGTATTTATTGTTTACATTTCTTAACAATGACCAAATTTGAAGGCTGAGACTTTGTTTTATACTAAAGTAACCTGCTCTGTTCTGTCTGTCGGCCGGCGTGTTGTCAGTTTTCTATATATTAATATAATTTCATATAGTTATAATATTACACAGAGAGTGCCGATTTTCTTAAAAAAAAATCAGCATGAATACAAATGTGATATGTGATATTTATTCAGTTCAATAAACAATAAGAGACTTACGTACATTTTAGACACCATACTGGCTGTTTTGCATCTCAGAGCAACATGATGGTGTTGCTTTCCTGAATGAATCAACCGTTTAAATGATTCAGTTCAATCACAATGACTCACTTATTAACAGTTACTGCCGTTTAAAACTGCCTTTTAATTTCACATTTGAAGTATCTTTTCATTTTTAAAATAATTTATCAGTATTCAGTAATTTATCAGTATTCAGTATTCAGTATATCAGTAAAATATCAGTATTCAACATTTTATGTTAAAACATTCCATTTCCTTCTGGGCTTCATTAAACAGTGTGTAAATGGCAACTTCTGCAAAGATGAATTTTGTTGATACTGCTTTCATCCCTGGTGAAAAAAACAGCTAAAACCAGCCTAGGCTGGTTGGCTGGTTTAAGCTGGTCATAGCTGGAAGGCAGGCTGGTTTTAGAGGGGTTTTGGCCACTTTTCCAGGCTGGTCTTAGCTGGTCAGGCTGGGAAACCAGCTAAAACCAGCTACTTCCAGCTTAAACCAGCTAAGACCAGCCAACCAGCCTAGGCTGGTATTAGCTGTTTTTTTCAGCAGGGATTTGTTTGGTAACAGCCTAAATGTATTATTATTAGAATTGACTGATTGAATATAATAATTTTACTCAAAAGACGACGCACACTTTTTTATAAAAATGGATTTATAAAGGTAAAAATCAATTTAAACTTATTGGAAAAGATTAATTTCTATCACTGCAGTGAACTGGCCACACAAAATATGAAGAAGTATCAAAGAATTCAGGAGTCAGTTGGCTGGTAAGTGAAAAAGTTAATTTTGAATCCCTGGATACAACATACAGTACACTATAATATACTGTCACAGTGTGCTGTAGTATTACTGAAAAATATCATCTTAAACTTTATCTCATACCAAAATCTCAGTTGGCCAGACAGTGATTCATCTTTTCTGAATCCTTAAAATAATGGTGCTCAGGGTGCCGAGAGCCTGTAGTGTGTTAGGGTTTTTAAAAGTTTAGCTTCAAGGTGTGCTATGAATGAGCAGTGCTCTTAAACAACTCCTCAGATTGTATTCCCACTCAAAACAGTGCAGAGACAGGACCCAGAAAGTATTTTGTACATTTAAAAAAGTGGATAAGCTTTAAATCTATGAACTTGGCATTGGAAGCACTTTGCTCTACCAGCCTAGCAGTTGAACTATCATTTTTAACCTACCAAAGCTTTTTGTGCTTCTTGAAAAGTACAATATTTCTTTCAAATAAATGGCATTTGATGTTTTGTTGTCTGCTGCAGGGCCATTAAGACATTTATAAGCGTGTCATTAGTGTACATACAGCAAGTGAATTTAAGCTGAAATCAGTGTGTGTTCCTCTTTGGAGCAGCTGTGCTGACATGGCTGACTGCTGACAGTGCTGGAAGACCCTGGGATGTGAGTTCACTTTGGGTAATGTTGAAGTATGGCATGCGGAGGGGTGCCACGGCAGGAGTCAGCCCTCTGCTTGATGTGCTGCTGAGGAATTTAAGTCTGAAAGAGGGGGTGGATTAAAAGCAAAAGTCCCAGCAGGTGGTTTTATTGTATGGAGGTTGAGGGAATATGTGAGGTCTCTACTCCTCCCTCTCATTCGCTTTTTTTGTCTCCCATTTGTTTGAGTTGTTCTTGTTCACGCTTTCTCTTCTCTTCCAATTTTTCTTTGTATGTTTCTCTGAAAATACTTTGTTGAACACAAAGTAAAATAAAATGAAAACAGGATTTGTAGAACAGATATTTAAATTATTTTTCACACACTTTCCTAATGCATCCATTTTCCAAACCGCCTCTCTTATGTAGATTCATAGGGAATCTACTGTATGTGTGTATCCTGTCGCAATAGTAATTGTGTGATTAAGGTGTGTACATGTCTATACTGCACTTGGATAATGTGACTAAAATAGGAATAATCCATGTCTTAATTTGATTTCTGTTTACTTTGAGTATGGCTTTAGCAGGTTTAAGGCTATAATTAAAAATCTCTGTTCACATGGTAGATTCTTAATTAGAGTATTGTCTTAATCGTGTTAATTGTTGTTGATGCACCCTCATAATGCGATTAGAATAGAATTTTGGCAATATTGCTATTAAACCTTACGTCATGTGAACACAGTACTTAAAGGAGTAGTTCACTTTCAGAAAAAAAATGTATAGATAATGTACTCACCCCCTTGTCATCCAAGATGTTCATGTCTTTCTTTCTTCAGTCGTAAGGAAATAATGTTTTTTGAGGAAAACATTTCAGGATTTCTCTCCATATAATGGACTTCTATGGTGCCCCCGAGATTGAACTTCCAAAATGCCAGTTCAAAGGGCTCTAAACGATCACAGCCGAGGAAGGAAGGGTCTTATCTAGCAATACGATCGGTTATTTTCTAAAGAAAATTAACATTTTTATACTTTTTAACCTGTAATGCTCGTCTTGTCCAGCTCTGTGTGTACTCTTGTGTCGAGATTAAAAAGTATGTAAATTGTAAATGTTTTTAGAAAAAATCCCATTGTTTCGCTAGATAAGACCCTTCTTCCTTGGCTGGGATCATTTACAGTCCTCTGAAGCAGCATTTAAACTGCATTTTGGAAGTTCAAACTCGTGGGCACCATAGAAGTCCATTATATGGAGAGAAATCCTGAAATGTTTTCCTCAAAAAACACCATTTCTTTCTGACTGAAGAAAGAAAGACATGAACATCTTGGATGACAAGGGGGTGAGTACATTATCTGTACATTTTTGTTCTGAAAGTGAACTACTCCTTTAAATCGAACAAATGCGATTAAGATCATAATCATAGTAGTAACCATAATCGCGTGCATACACCAAATCGCAATAAACAGGTATGTTAATGCCTTGAAGAACAAAAATGTAAAGATCATTTACTCACCCCCTTATCATCCAAGATGTACATGTCTTTCTTTCTTTAGACGTAAAGAAATTATGTTTTTTGAGCAAAACATATCAGGACTTCTCTCCATATAGTGGACTCCAATGGTGCCCGTGAATTTTAACTTCAAAAATGCAGTTTAAATGCAGCTTCAAAGGGCTCTAAACGATCAAGTTAAGGAATAAGGATCTTATCTAACAAAACGATCGGATATTTTATTAAAACAATTACAATTTATATACCTTTTAACCTTAAATGCTAGTCTTGTCTAGCTCTGTGGGAACTGTTCTGTCTCATCTCATTTTCTTCTCCAACTTCAAAATCGTCCTGCATTGGATGTTGTTGAGTTAAATCGAGTTATAAAATCTGAACTAGGAGAAATAAATTTGCATTTGCGAGACAAAAAAACAAAATTGTAAGATAAAATAGGTCAATCATGCAGTAGCTGTAGGCACAACAAAGGCACAACAATATATCTCCCAATATATCTCCTATTCCGTGGATTTTGTCCATTTACCTCCACTTGTTACCAGTGTTTTTCTGCAACCACAATGCGCGTACAGCTACATGTGATGGAACTGTGATGTCTACTCCAAATTGTTCTATAAATTTAGAATAACATACAATTTGTAAGATTAGTTTGCTAGCATGCTATTCTAAAAGAGAAATGAAAAGCACATTCGCAATAGATTACTCCTTTTCTCTGGAATTGGTTTTCACCAGCCTAGGGTACAGTCACATTTATTACCATTGTTTGGCGAGGTATTGTTAGGAACCCAAATTGGCCAAGCCTATTCGCTGTGTTGACCAGCAGAAAGCTGCTTAGTTTAAAAGCAACTTTATGCATCGCTACACTACTGACAATGGACCTTTTTTGCCCTTTAAATTTTTGCTGGAATTTTGCACCTTTATTGTGTATGGTTTAAAAATTGCATTCTGTATGCACTACACAGATTAAAAGAAAACATGTTTATCAATGTATATGAACAAAACACAATTCTTTGCTCAAAGGAGAATTTATGCTCGTCTTCTGTGTATATGACTATATAATGCATGTGTGTAAACATTAGTTACATGAGTATGACAGAAAGCAGTATTGCATATTTACTACTGTGTGCTTTTTTCTTAACGTCTACAAATGTATTATCTCGCCACTGTAAACCGAGTGCACTTTCTAGGAACTGTCTACTCTGTCATTCAAATTCAAGAATCCCTTTCGGAAAATGTGTAGTAGAGATTCAGATAACTCATAGGTTTGTTGTGATGGTGGCACACAGCCTCTAAAACACTCAGACTGCACATTTTCTACAGACATTAAAGTCAAATATACTAGTAATGTGGCATTGAATTTTACTGAACATAATCACAGACCTATCCCTGCTTTGCAGGCTATTAAATTACTCTTGAGCGAGAGACAGTCTCTGGTAGGATGCAGCGGGGAATTGCATTTCCAAACCATCTCACATTGAAAGATTTTCATCTGTGGTTAATGGTGTTCTTTTGCTCTTATAGGGATAAGATATGTAAATGGACAGACTCTTTCTGATTGCTAGTGTGTGCAGGTATTTGGTGGATATTTTACCAGGGGAAAACAAATCACTAGATGAAAACAAATTGGTGGGTGGCACTTTTCAAATTGAAATTTATCTTCACATCTGTTGGCCATCTTGCCACTCAAGTAATCATGCACAGTGAAGCAAATTTAATATAAGTCATATTTTTTTTTTTTGCTTGAACCACCTTTACCTTATTTTGATCGGCAGTTGATGCTAAAACTCAAGTGATCATTATCCTCAATGCACCGCAGCACAATCAGAATTGTGCTCCTTTTCAAGGACCATTGTCACAATTATTTGGCTCATTTAGCTTCGACTTCTGAGGAAAAATAATTATCTGCATAATGACATCTCTGAAGACATCAGTTAGAAGAGCTGTTAGAAAAAAAATGTTCCCTCAATTTTGTTCAAGCTGTTTACATTTAACTTTTGACTTAATTCAACATTGTTTCACTGTACAAACAACTGAAACAAATGAAGGCATAATCACAAGGCTATTTGTGATTAAACTCGGAGGCTGGCGAGCTGCCCTGTTTCACTACAATGGTTATGACGCCCCATGTTGTTCTGAGGGACTTTTGTCATATGAAATATTTCAATGTGCTTTCTGAGATATGAGGCAGATGACAATGTCTGGGGAAATATGGGTTGAACAATAATGTACCTCTGTGTTCATTAAAAACGTCTCTTGTACAAAGCTGTTACACCATCTCCAGCTAAGAAAAAACAAAGATTGTTGCAGGTCATTCTGCTGTAACCGAACAATGCACACAGAGTTTGAGAGAAGTGGGTTGTCATGATTTCTCAATTCAATTTGAGTACTTTTAAAAAAAAAATCCTCATTTGCATTTTTCCTGGGTCAAGTAACCGGCAAAGTCCAGGAAGTGCCACAGTCCCATGTACGAGAATCCATTAAAAAGGAATTATTAGACCTTTTCCAAGGCTGAGTGATATATTAACACCTACAGCCGAATGTCAGCGGGTACCGTGTCAACTAGATGAGCCCCAGAGACAGATCATCAAGAAAGAACTCCTACCCTAACGGCCACCAGCACAAGGCCATGGGAACCAGATGAGTCCTCCCCAATTTGACTTTGTTGCAATATGGAACAAGCATTATTATTGACATTTTACTTTATTATTTTAATACTGTAAGGTTGCTTTGAAACAACTTGTATTGTAAAAGGGCTGTATAAATAAAAAAATAAAATAATTAAACTTATTTAGAATCATAATAAAGCATAACGTATTGTGAATTCACAAAGGATTTGATTCAGTCAAGTAAATATATACGATGTAGGTTCAAGGCCTCTCAAACTCTATCTCTTCATATTGCTGTGAGTGTGGGTTTATTATAACGTTCATCTGGGATCTCAATGTGCGTCATTTCATCAGATTTGTAAGGTAAATCTTTTATAAACCTACTCCAACACAGGAGAATGTATGAATATCTTACTCATTATGCTAACTGTTTTTTACGATTTCAAAATAAAAGCTCAAACCCTCACTCTGTGTTTACACATTTTGAATTTTGATGTCCACAAATTTAAAAAAAATTATAGTGGTTGTGGCATTTCTGTCATAAAGAAATGGCAAAGTATTGAAGATTAAGTGGACATTTGAATGAAATGTTGTTTAGTCAGTATCAAACAAGGATTCAATCATGCAGTAAAGAGTAAAAACAATGGTCAGGTCATTGACGCCTTCTGCAGTCTGTTATAATGCGTAATGTATTTTAAGAGTTTTGGTCAATAAAAAAAAAACATACTGTATTGTGACCCTGGAATACAAAACCAGTCATAAGTAGCAAAGGTATATTTGTAGCAATAGACAAAATTATTCTATGAAGATGTTTTGTTAATTTCCAGCCGTAAATATATGAAAACTTGTTTTTTGATTTGTAATATGCATTGCTAAGTACTTTATTTGGACAACTTTGAAGGCAATTTTCTCAATATTTCGTTTTTTTTTTCATCCTCGGATTCCAGATTTTCAAATAGTTGTATCTTGGACAAATATTGTCCTATCCTAACAAGCCATACATCAATGGGATGTTTTCAGCTTTCAGATTATGTATAATTCCATATTTCAAAAAACTGACCCTTATGACTGGTTTTGTGGTACAGGGTCACATATGATTGAAAATCTGGAATCTAAGGGTGCCAAAAATATAAATACAGAGACAATCGCCTTTAAAGTTGTCCAAATGAAGTTCTTATCAATGCATATTACTAATCAAAAATTAGGTTTTGATATATTTATGGTAGGAAATGTACAAAATATCTTCATGGAACATGATCTTTACTTAATATCCTAATGATTTTTGGCATAAAAGAAAGGTTTTGACCCATACAATGTATTTTTGGCCATTGCTAAAAATACACCCATGCTACTCAAGACTGGTTTTGTGGTCCAGGATCACATATGTGTCAGGATTTGAGTCTGTTTCTGTCATGTTTTCCTAGTGTTTTTCCCCCATGTTTCCTATTCAAATGGTTTAGTCCTTGTCTCCCCCTTTTGGTTCATCTTCTTTTGGTTCAGTCATGCCCATATTTGTATTTCCCCCTCGTCATCCTGTTATCTCATTTGTAACCACGCCCTGTTTGTTGTGTATTTTAGTCTGTGTCAGTTCACACCCCAGTGTCCGTCGATATACGTTACTTCCGTCTGTTTTATTACCACAAAAGAATTAACTATAATTATCCAACTACTTGATTCATTGCCAGAAAAATCAACAGGTTACTCGATTACCAAAATAATCATTAGTGACAGCCCTAGAGAGATGCTCACCTTGTTTTTCTGTGTTCTGCATGTCAAGCTTTAGGCCAGCCTGCATAGAAAGGATATTTACTGCGTAAAATGTAGACCAGGACTCTTCAGGTGCTGATATCAGCTGTTGGGGAGACAGATGAATCCTTGGTTTTTGCCTGGCAGCTGTAATTATACAGTGTAAAATAGCAATTACATTTTATGCAGCATAAGGAGCTGTGAGTCACAGATACTGAAAAATGTAAAGTAATTGGAATCTATATAAAAACATGGATAACAATTTTCTACCAGATGTTGTTCCCAGAACAAACAGTTCCTTATTGAACAATGTTGGGTGAGTGAGTTCCAGCAGGCTTTGCTGTAGGAATAATTATGTGGTTATTGATATATGTTTAGCATCTGCTGTTTGCTGGTTGTTATTATGCTATTGAGTTTTATTGTTGCTTACTTTGTTGTGTGGTGATGTTATGAACTTCTTACCTTCTTACATCTTACCTTAATCACATTTGTTAACTTCTTGACATGTGGTAACTGTTAAGTTGCATCATGTGCTTCTATAAAACTGTGACACATGGCACATGACACATATATTCTTCAGTTTAATGCACATTAAGACACCATATGTGGGTCGTTCCTTATCAAGCGGTCCAATGGAGATTTTATAATTTTTAATGGTATTATGTTGTGTTTACCTCGTGATTGTAATTATGACTATTATTGGTATTGCAAAGCCACTGGTTTTCTATTTTTATTCTACTTCTTTTAACTACAGCAGCCATCCTTGTTTTATTGGCCATAAGATATTTTGGTTATAGATTTTAGTGCATGCAGGACATTTTGTTCAAGACTTATTTTAGTTTTTAATGGGGGTGAAAATGCAGTTTGCAATGTTTTTACAATTTTTTGATTAAAACTTACAAAACTTTAGAATTTTTCGAACCAAATGAGATAGAATGACTCGTATGAAAATGAAATGACAATTAAAATATTATGTGTTCATTATTAATTTGCTGAATTTGTAAATGTAGTATATAAGCAAATTTGAAATTTTCTAGACATTGTATTGTTACTAATTACTGTTTATTTGAACAGTTTAGTGACATGCAGTTCAGAATTGTATCTGACATAGATGAAAAATCCAAAATGAAGGATAAAAATGAATGTTAAATTGTATGTTATAGATTTTTGCAATCAATTATTGACAAGACTATTGTTGTTTTGAGGTTCCTTGTCAACACTAACCTGAAATCAATATTTTTCTATTTGTCTGTTTTTGCAACTGTAAACAAATACACAAGAAGACATGAAACCGTTGGATATTCTGAAAAGGTTCAGTACATATGGATTTTCTGTCATGTTTTGTGTGACTATGTGTGACTGAATTTGAGGCAGATCAGAAGTGCATCCTAAGTATGTCGGCAGACTTTAAAGCATTGCAGTTATATCACTTACATTTTTATTTCCTTTGTCCTCTGCTCACCTTGGCTAACGACTGGAGTTAGAAGCTTGTGTTTTTTTAAACAAAAATCCTCATGGTTTTCTGTTCATTGATCAAAACATCTTTCCATCATTAGCCAGGCTGTTATTATATGTCTGGCAGCAGTGTTTTGAATCTAAATAATTGAAATGAGTCTGCAGGGCTCTCGTTTGGCTCTTCATCTGTTAGTAGACTCTATGCATGTCCTAAATTGATTTGAAATGTTTAGATTTTTAATGACACTACCTCACTGAGCATTTGGCAACTTGCAGACATCATAAACATAACCTTTGGCTCAATCATTTGAAATGTGCAGACAAAAAGAATAAACAAAACATTAGCTTTGCATTACTAATTAAAGGATAACTATTGCCAAAATGCAACCTGGGCTGTTTTTTTTTACTGTAAACGAGACAAACTTATATCTAAAAGCATAATTACGACAAACAAGCCATTTATGAGATTGACCATGATTTCATTTTGTGGTCAATGGCCGGTGAATGGGAGTTCTAGGGGCATAACTTTGAGCGCATCAAAATCGCTATTTTTACAACACTAAGAAGGCTCGACACATCGCCTGGGTCTCTACACATGAACTCGAGCATTGAGAACATTGTTTGTGTACACAGAGTTTACTAACAAGAAAGGTTTTGAACAACTCACTTATACTGTTTGGGTTTCCTTATACTGTTTTGCCCCTAGCACTCCCATTCACCGGCCATTGACCACAAAACGAAATCACGGTCAATCTCAAAAACGGCTCGTTTGTCGTAATTATGCTTTTAGATATAAAAAACAGCCCAGGTTGCATTTTGGCAATATTTATCCTTTAATGTATATAACATAAGAATTTATTTGCTAAATAGGTTACTGTCAACCGGCATGCATGTCTTTATAGCAAATAAAAAAAAAAAAAATGCCTCAAGCAAACATACCATTTTAAACACATTTATAAAGCATATTTCATTTTCCATTCAGCATTTATTATGCTCTACTCCAAAATTTGCATAAATGTGACCTTTGTGATGCATAATGTATCTTTTCAGGGGAAATCGCCAGTAGAGACCTTTTCATTATTATTGCTAATTTTAGTCTTAATATGACAGACTAAAGGGCCGTTCACAACAAGCATGGTAACTATAAAGTAAAAAAAATGTTCTGATTCTATGAGAATGCACAGAGAAACAATATCATTGGAATCAATTTCAGAAGGTTTTTCTAAGCTGATTAATGATAAAACTGTTGAAAGACAATAGGAATCCTCTCAACCTTAAGGAGCATGAGCATTAAAAGTGGCAGATGACAACTGCATTGTGCGTTGGTTTAAATCAGGAGTGCTCAACCCTGTTCCTGGAGATCTACCCTCCTACAAAGTTCAGCTCCAACCCTTAATCAAACACATCTGAACAAGCTAATTAATCTCTTAGGAAGCACTTGATAAATACAGACAGCTGTGTTGGAGCAGGGCTGGAACTAAAGTCTGCAGGTAGGTAGATCTCCAGGAACAGGGTTGGGCACCCCTAGATGCTATTATAGGTATTAATATAAATAACTTTATTACACGGCTCTTTGGAATGCTTGATTCTGATTGGTCAGTTGAGACATTTGCAGGTTCGTTCTTTTCAAATAATCACCGCTCCAAAGTAATAACGCATAGCCGGTACTACTGTATGTTTAAAATCCCTCCGTGCCAACAAAGATTACCGTTTGGCGCCATCTTGTGACAAACACTGGACAACCACAATTAACAATGGAAAATTTCGACATTAATCTATTTAATTTGTCTTACTAACGTACATAGTTTGAATGTTAGTCACGTGGTACTATATCGTTTCGCGGAAGGATAAAAATGTTAATTTAAAACAAATATGCCAATAAAAGGTTTCAAATTCATATTCATGTCCAGTTTTTTCCTTATGTGGCAAGTAGCCGTGTAATAAGCGGGATAATGTACAGGCAGCCGGTAGTTATCGCGAAATAAGCCCCTTCAGTGTGATACAAGACCCTCCGCTTCGCGTCGGGTCCTGATCACACTGTCGGGGCTTATTTCTGCGATAACTACCGGCTGCCTGTACATTATCCTACGGAGCCCCTTACGTCACCTGTAGAAGAAAAATAATTAATCCGTGGGGACGGTTTTGCAATTCGTTCCCTCAGTTTATAAACCGTTCTCACGAATTCTTAAACTGTTCCCTCAGTTTAACAATTCGTGCCCACGGATTAACAAACCGTGCCCACGAATTTCCAATCCGTGCGCTCAGATTTTGTAAACCGTACCCTCGGATTTTGAATCCGTACCCACAAATTCATAATCCGTGCGCACGCTTTCGCAATCCGTTCCCACAGTTTGTAAACTGCTCTCACGGATTTGTGGCCCCGCCCCCAAATTCAACCAGGACACGTGTTTATATGCTGGATGCATTGTTTTGCATTTATTAGACTTTATTTCTCAGTAGGCTATATGAGACTATGCAACAATGACAAAACAGAGTTTTTAGCTTTATTTTATATTAATCACCAATAGATTAGCTGCCAAAAAAACCTGTGTTTTAACCTATTGGTTATTAATGTAAAATAAACGATAAAAAGAAGCCTGTTTTGTAAGTGCGGTCATGGTACCAAAATAAAATAATAAGTGAAGAGCGCTGTTCAAACGGCTTTGTTTTATATAATATTTTTCAAAATATAAAATTACCTGAATTAAAAAAAAAACGAGTTTTGGAGAGGAGAAGGTAAAAAGCAATACAAAACAAATAATGTACAGGTTATGTTGCCATTCCTTTGCTCTCAAACTAAATGCAATGTAATAATAGGCCTTATTTAATAATAACATTAATAGTGCAGCATGTATCTAACTCTGGGTGAAAAGCTTATCATAATCACAAATCCGTGAGAGCAGTTTACAAACTATGGGAACGGATTGCGAAAGCGTGCGCACGGATTATGATTTTGTGGGTACGGATTCAAAATCCGAGGGTACGGTTTACAAAATCTGAGCGCACGGATTGGAAATTCGTGGGCACGGTTTGTTAATCCGTGGGCATGAATTGTTAAACCGAGGGAACAGTTTAAGAATTCGTGAGTACGGTTTATAAACTGAGGGAACGAATTGCAAAACCGTCCCCACGGATTAATTATTTTTCTTCTACAGGTGACGTAAGGGGCTCCGTATTATCCCTTACTTACAGCAGGGTTGAGAATTAATGAGGGCTTGTGGAAAACATGGCTCATAAATTCAAGACAAAGAGGCATAAAATGCCCCTGCATGATTAAACAATGTATTATGGCTGTAACATATTACGGTAATTAAAATGAAATGAGAAAATTAATGAAAAGAGTAAATTTGCGGAATTACGTTTATATTCGCTCACACTGTATCAGATTGCTTTTAAGTGCTGTTTAATGAAGCGTTGATCCTTATAACCAATCTAACACGTTTCTGTTGAACTTAGGAATGCATTGGCCAATCAAAGGGGCTTAGATTAGTCAGAACTAAAACTCCCTCATCATAAACAACAAAGTGCAGATACAATGTAAATAAAAGATTAATTTCGTAGTTTCTGTGATTATAACAGGGTTTTTTGCAAAACTTGTGCTAAACTTGGCTAAAGTCATGGAACAACATGTTTGTCTGTGAAACCAGAATGTGAAGTGCCCAAAATTAAACAAAAACATTTTATATTGCAATAAAAAAGCAATAATCTATAATAATGATTTTGTCGTAATATTGCAGCCCTATGAGCTCCTGTTTTTTACATGTATAATTTAGATTAAATTTTAAACAGTCTATTGTTATTCACAACAGTTTAAAATATAGAGTATTTGGGTAAATTTAAATATTTGACATTAAAGACAACCTATTGTTTTTATAATAATAAGGTGACTATGAAAATTGTCTTCACAAATGTAAAAAATGCCCTGAAAATCAATTTCCACGGGGCAAATATTGTTTGTGGTGTGTTTTAAGATATGAATACACACCATTATACTATAATTGTAAGATGGATTTTGATGGCATTACTTTTTTTTTTTTTTTTTTTTTGACAATGACTTACTGCTCTGGGAAGCAACACAAAACTGAATTTAGTTGACCTGGAATCCACTAACCCATACTGCACATCTCACCCCAGTGAAAGGTCTAGTGTATTGCATAACCCAAGCGGGCAGCTCTTGCTCTGCACTACATTTATAAAAATTGCACTCCCATTCACAACAAATGGCACATCTGAGCTGGTCTGTGGCAAAGTCTGCCACAGAATTTTCTCCGTCTGGCTGTCAACTCTTCAACAAAGCTGACCCTCTTAGACATAATGCAGCAAACCAGCAGTGAAAAGTTCAAATATTGGACTTTCCTGTGGGGCTCAGGCTGCGTGACAGCATGTTTAAGCCAACATCAACAGGGTGGGATGTGTCGAAGAGCATGTCTGTCTCGTCTGCGGCAAGTGGCTGAAGTGCCATGTGTTTGAGCGGGAAAGAATACCACTCCATCTTTTGTTTTATAAGGCAGAATAAACACTTTCCGATTTTCAGTCAACTCAAATCTCTTAATTTTACTCATGTACAATCTGTTTAAGATGGGTAATGGTAGTTTTATTTTAACAGTGAGAGACAGAATAACAACAAAAAATTCCAGAAAGACAAATTTCAAAAAAGTTGCATTTTAATGAGTGAAATAAGTATTTGATACTGTATTAATCAGCAAGATTTCTGGCTCCCAGGTGTCTTTTACACAGGTAACGAGCTGAGATTAGGAGCACCCTCTTAAAGGGAGTGCTCCTAATCTCAGTTTGTTATTTGAATAAAAGACATCTGCCCATAGAAGCAATCAATCACTCAGATTCCAACCTCTCCACCATGGCAAAGACCATAGAGCTATCCAAGGATGTCAGGGACAAGATTGTAGACCTACACAAGTCTGGAATGGACTACAAGACCACCAGCAAGCAGCTTGGTGAGAAAGTGACAACAGTTTGTACGATTATTCGCAAATGGAAGAAACGCAAAATAACTGTCAATCTCCCTCGGTCTGGGGCTCCATGCAAGATCTCACCTTGTGGAGTTTCAATGATCATGAGAAGGGTGAGGAATCAGCCCAGAACTACATGGAAGGGTCTTGTCAATGATCTCAAGGCGTCTGGGACTATAGTCACCAAAAAAAACAATTGGTAACACACTACGCTGTGAAGGACTGAAATCCTGTAGCACCCACAAGGTCCCCCTGCTCAAGAAAGCACATGTACAGGCCCATCTGAAGTTTGCCAATGAGCATCTGAATGATTCAGAGGAGAACTGGGAAAAAGTGTTGTGGTCATATGAGACCAAACTCGAGCTCTTGAGCTCATCAACTCAACTCACTGTGTTTGGAGGAGGAGGAGTGCTGCCTATGACCTCCAGAACACCATCCCCACCATCAAACATGAAGGTGGAAACATGATATTTTTGGCTGTTTTTCTGCTAAGGGGACAGGACAACTGTCCAAGGGACGATGGACGGGGCCACATACCATCAAATCTTGGGTGAGAACCTCCTTCCCTCAGCCAGGGCATTGAAAATGGGTCGTAGATGGGTATTCCAGCGTGACAATGACCCAAAACACATGGACAAGGCAACAAAGAAGTGGCTCAAGAAGAAGCACATAAGGTCCTGGAGTGGCCTAGCCAGTCTCCAGACCTTAATATCATAGAAAATCTTCAAGGTTCAAGGTTCAAGTTTATTATAAGCCCAAAGGGCAATTATTGGTGGAGCATAAAAGTTGTAAACATCATACAAAAACAAAGACAAAGTACAAATAACAACACAATATTCTAACAACTTACAAATTTAAAAGCCTTACAGTCTTAGGAATAAAAGAGTGTCCATACCGATTGCTTTTATGTTTAGGCATACTATAACGTATGCCCGAAGGAAGCATTTTAAACTCATGGAACAGTGGATGAGTACAATCTGCAAGAATAGCTTTAGCTTTCTACAAAACAGCCCGTTCAAAGCAGTCTAATAACCCAGTCTGCTTAATACCAATAATCTTACTACCTTGATTAACAATGGCATTCAATGAATTCCGGTGTTTAACATTTACATTTCCGAACCAACAGCATATAGAGAAGCAAAGTACAGATTCAATATAAGATTTATAATACATGGTCATTAGAGTCCTACTAATATTAAAGGTAGAAAGCCTCCGGAGACAGTGTAACCGTTGCTGGCCTTTTTTGCATACTGCCTCAACATGAGTATCAAAACACAATCTATTATCAATGATAAGACCAAGATACTTATAACTACTAGCCCATTCCACAATTTGACCCTTCAAACTAGGTTGAGGAACTGAAGGACTAGATCTAAAATCAATTACCATATCTCTTGTCTTTTTTTATGTTTACTTGTAAAAAGGCACTGTCACACCATGTCATAAAATCATTCACCACTGACCCATGACAATTCTCTTCCTTAGTCATCAAGCTAACAATAACAGTATCATCTGCAAATTTTATAATCACAATTGTCGGTATATAAAATATAAAGCAAGGGTGAGAGAACACACCCTTGAGGAGAACCTGTAGATGTAGTAAGGGCATCCGAGAAAGAGCTGTTTACTCTCACTCTCTGCATTCTATCACTTAAAAAATCGAATAACCATCCCACCATCTTTAAGTCTAATTTAAACTCAGAAATTAATTTCTTTATTAAAACATGGGGCTGGATAGTGTTAAAGGCTGAAGAAAAATCCACAAAAAGTAATCTAACATGGGTTTTATTTCCCTCAAGATGTTGTATAATCATATTTAACAGGGTAGATGAGGCATCCTCAACTCCCCTTCTGGCCTGGTAAGCAAACTGCAAGGGATCTAAAACGTTTTGAGTTTTCAATAAAAGTTCATCCCTGACAAATTTCTCAAAACATTTCATTGCCAATGATGTCAAAGAAACAGGTCGAAAATCATTTAGAGTCTTAGGATAACTTATCTTCCCTACAGGCACCACTATAGCTTCCTTCCACAACTTAGGAATTTTAAGTAAGCGTCCTCCAATCTTATCTAGTTCAGAGGATTTTCCCACCTTACTCTTTTAAAAGCATCTGACATCCTGCTGATTAAAAAATGTATAATCCATATTACCCACCGTCTCATTTCTAAGCACATTCATTTCAGTAATAAAATCCTCCTTATCAAATCTAGTATAAAACATATTCAATTCTTGTGCCAACTGTATATCGGATTGATAGCCCGCTAATTTTATGGGGGCATTTCTTTTACTCTTAGATCCAGTTATAGTATGTATACTCTCCCAGGCAGAGCCAAGTCTATTACTTCTTAAATCTCCCTCAACGTTCACCTTATACCTAGCTTTGGCTCTCCTGATTTCATGCTTTATTTGTTTTCGCAAATCATGCTTTTTTTCTAAATCACCTGCGTGAAATGCCTTATTTCTTTCAATTATAAGGGACTTTATAGATTTAGTTATCCATGGCTTTGTATTAGCAAATGTTTGTACAGTTTTTTGAGGGACAAGCATATCCTCACAAAAAATTATGTAACTGCTTACCACATCTGTTAATTCATCAATATCAGAACATGAATTCTCAAAAAAAAAAAAAAAAAAAAACAATTTGTGCATCCAAAACATCCTTGCAGAGCTAAAGAAGGATCTGCAGACCATTCGTTAATAGACTTGTTTTCAGCCCTATACCCAGTTTTATACACAGGAATTAAAAGTACAGCATTATGATCAGACAATCCCAAAGGTGGATTACTAATAGACTTGTATGCACCATAACAGAACCATAACACAAGTCCAAAGTCTTGTTAAATCGTGTTGCACAAGTAACATACTGTTGAAAATTTCGCAGAGAGTGTTTCAACGGGCAATGATTAAAGTCCCCCATAATAAAATTGGGAGCATCAGGGGAAACATTTTGAAACTTTGAAACAGTATACGCTCAACAGTCTCCTTCACTTTAGCCTCGTTTGCCTTTGGGTGGATATACAGTACACCACTGTAACAAATATTTGAGGAAATTCTTGAGTCAAGTAAAAAGGCTGTAAAGACACAGAAAGCAGTTCAATGTCTTGGGTGCACAATGTCTCTCTTACTATTACTGAATTGCACCACCTTACATTAATGTAGAGACAAACACCGCCGCCTTGGCTTTTACCTGTAATCACTGGATCACGATCCGTTCACAGAGAAGTCCGAGAGCCATTAACAGTTAAAACTGAATCGCTGTCTTGAGATTTCAGCCAAGTCTCTGTGAAGGCCAAAATACAGGCCTCTCTGTATGCATGGTGAACATGTACAGTGGCTTGCAGTTCGTCAATTTTGTTCCTTAGACTGCACGTTTGCCATTACGATAGTGGGCTAGGGAATCCTTCTGAGAAGCTGTTTCCTCAGTCTCTGGCGCACACCACCCTTCTTTCCTCTCTTTCGCGGCTTCCAAGTTTTTGATTCATCATTGTTCCTAGTAACGCTTTCCATAAAGCCGCCATTGTTCCGAAAATGTTGCAATCTTATATAATCCACTGGATATCGAACATAATAAGGCCGATGCCACTGAAGCAAGAATTCGCGGCTATACTGGAGCTTTAGAATCTGCAAAGAGGAGTGTGACAAATCCCTCCTGAGATGTGTGCAAACCTGGTGGCCAACTACAAAAAACATCTGATCTCTCTGATTGCCAACAAGGGTTTTGCCACCAAGTACTAAGGGGTCAAATACTTATTTCACTCATTAAATTGCAAATCATCGTATATTTTGAAATGCGTTTTTCTGGATTTTTTTGTCTCTCACTATTCAAATAAACCTACCATTAAAATCATAGACTGATAATTTTTTTTTTGTCAGTGTGCAAATGTACAAAATTAGCAGGGGATCAAATAATTTGTTTCCCTCATTGTAATCAATACTTTTCATAGACCCCGGTCTTAATGTATTCCCCCATATAAGTTCCATTCTTTACGTTTAAAAAGTTAGCCTGCTCACATTCTTTATAATGCAAATGTGGACTGTGTTAATACTGTTAAACTATTCAGTAATCACTGCAAAGTGGAAACAAGAATGATGCTATTGAGAAATATGAAAAATTTACTTGGGGCACACTCAGCATGACTGAACAAGTGTTCTTATATGCAATCTTTTGACCTTTCTTGATGGGTTAAGCAGCTATCAGGCCTTTGTTATGCTCTGCTAAGAAACTTTGATTTGACCAAAGCTAAACTGAAGAGAGGTTCTCCATAAATGTCACTGACTGACATTAGCTGGTAATTACTTTAAGCATCCTTACCCAAGAAGCTCAAAATTTGTTGTGGTACTTTAATCTGCCCTCTTAACCACTGTGATCCAGACAGACTTTGGGGCATTTTCCTTCCCAGTGATTCCTTCGTTTAACTCATCAAAAGAGGCATTGGATAAGAAGAACAGCCAATTAGAGGTTGGATCCAAATGGCTGATTTTGTGACCTGTCCTGAGAGCTTTAGAGAAAGGAAGCTGAAGCCCTTTCTCTCTCTCTCTTCCTATTTTCCACTTCTACTACATCCCCTCTTCTCATCCGCTTTAAAGGATGCCACATGTTATCTGATGGAGCTGTCTTACAAAGTGAGACTTCATCAGTTGTCCGTACATGTCAAGCATCCTAAGGCTCAATCCCAATTCTACCCCTTACCCCTACACTTAGCCCTACCCCTCCGTTTGGCGCGTTCACGTGAAGGGGTAGGGGTGTCTCATTTCTCTTTTGGTTGGAGGGGTAGGGGTAAGGGGAAGGGCCAGATAGCCCTCCAAACGAAGATTTTTCAGGACCTCACTTCAAACGAAGGGCTAAGAGAACTTTCCAACATGGCTGCTCACTCGAGCAAGCAGACTCGTAAATATAAGTAATTTTTGCCTTTAATAAGGATTTTGATGACAATGTTTCATTATATGTATATTACCTTCAATCTTGTGTTTGTGTTTATGGTGTTGTTTTGTAAATAAACGTTTGCAAAAAAATCGCTAAAGTTTGCTAGCAGATAGCACTGATTGCACGATATTAAAAAATATATTTTTATGTCATATACACTTGACTGCATGTTAGAAACACAAAAGACCAGTGGCACGGCAATTTGCAACGGTGGTGTAGTGGAGGGTGTACGCAGGTATACGGTGTATACACACTTCCACTTTTTAAATCCCCTCTGATGCGCATTATTCAGTAGTGTCCTGCATTCGCCAAAATCATGGCAGTCCACCACATCCAGTCATGTGAATAAATGTAAATATTCGCTAAAAACACCCAATAAAGGCAGTGATGATGCAGTCAGGACCGTGGAGCCGGCTTGCTTTGAAATGTATTTGATGATTGCGCCTAATGCACCTGCGCCCGCTACGTCTACCGCACCAGTAATTTAAATCAGTACATAATAATAAAAACGATACCTTACAAATAAAAAGAAGCTGATTTTTACGATCAGAAATTTCTTAAACCAGTGAACCCCTGTAAACATTTTAGTCCAAGGATCCAGAAAACGAACGCGTTCAAATAGAAAGTTGAAAACGAAATTCACAAATTAAGCATATATACTTCTCCAGGCACCACTACACTGATTAGCAATTTGCCGCGCATGTGATAATGCGTTGTTTGTTTTGCTCACGGCCACATGTGAATGAACGGTGCGTACACTGTACATTTGTACTTTTTGAAACATGACAACATTTTGACATCTTGGAATGAGTGATAAACATCTGCGCATGTCCTCTGACGTAACATTAGGAACTAGCGACAACCTATGATGACGTATAACAGTGTTGTAGTGGTGTCCCATTTCTTAGGGGAAATATTTTAGCCCTTCCCCTTTACACTTTGTTTCAAGGGACAAGGGGAAGGGGCGAGGGGTAGGCGAAGGGGTAGAAAATAGAATTGGGATTGGGCCTAAATCTTTCTGTGATGCCCGTGGTCTAGAATTACTACAAAATCGATTCACAACACTCTTGGTGAAAACAATCTTAATAATATCTAGGATATTAAAGGATATTAAATGCAACACTTGTGCAAGGGGGTCCCTGCTCTATTTATCTATTCATGATGGGCCTTTTATCTGAAAAGGACCCCTGGGCTAGATCATAATAAATTGTGACATTTGTAAAGCTTTATTACCCTCGTTGTAAACAATCAATGCCATTGTTTTGCAGTGGAATATTTGTAATATGTAGTAATCTGTTATTAGAAACTCTGTCGGCAACTAAGAACTGTGTAACTTATTGAACACAAAACATTCATAAAGACAGGCCTAAAAGTGGGCCATTCTCTAGCTGGAATGTTCCTCGCTTCTTTCATTTTTCTTTGGAATATGGGCAGTCTTCCTAACGGATGTGCAAAATGTTCAAATTATGCTGAAAAAAATGATTTTATAGTAAACAGCCAGTTCTCTCTGTTATTGGTACAATAAACACACACACACACACACACACACACACACACACACACACACACACACACACACACACACAAATTTACTTAGCTATCTAAATGGTGACATTACATAGACCTCTATTGTTTTTATATACAGATAGTTATACATTTTATAACCTAACCCTACCTCTAACAGAAATATTTCCCTTTTGTACGATTAAAAAATTTTGTTTACTTAAATTTTTACCAGTTTTACAACTGAGGATGTCCCCAAATGAAGGTTTTTGGAGATTTTGCAGGTTTTGCTCATACAAAGACAAAAGCTGTTAGACTATATTAGTTAGGACATAGACTTCCATTATTTTTCTATACAGCTAGTTATAAATGTTATTGAACACCCAAACAATAACCAAACTTTCTGTATTTTTACAATTAAGTAAGTAGTTACAAATGAGGGCATCCACAAAAAGAGGTTTTGGTAGATTTTGTCAGGTTTAGTTCACTTCTTTGTACATAGCATAGCACACTTGTGAGTACAAATTTGTAGTAGGTACACACAAACCCACACACACGGTGGAAACCTCTTGTTGATGTTTCTTTTAAGGTTATCTCTTTAAACAAGATCAAGATTGCAGCAAGATCAATCAAACAATTACAACGCATTAAAGAACAGATCAAATTAGGAGTTTAAGAGGAAATTAAACGCTTGAAAAACATTTAAAAGCTGTAACACATACGATGATAATACTGTACATACAGCATAATAAATGAATCACAACACTTCATCAACATCTTATTACATTATATATTAATTATTAAGTATTTAAATATATTGCTAGGGACAGTGCACATTATCAAACATTATTGTAATGTTAGCCAAGAGCAAAATAGATCAAACTATAGACTTGAAAATGTCAAAATTATTAAAATAAAAGGCATGATAATGTTACATAAAAGGCGTGTAATAAAATAATGTTACATACAGAAATAAAAAGCATGCACAGTGCGCAGATAGATAAATATGTGTAACAACATAAGGGCAAAACCACCAGTGTATGCGTGTGTGTTTTGCCGTTTAGTGATTAACATCTTTTCAATCTAGCATTGAGTTCCTGCACAGCTAGATGAGTAGGTATTGTTAGCACAGTTAGTTGTTGTTCCGGTTTGGGTTTCTAGGTATGACAGCAGTCTCCTGCTAATGCGGTATATGCCAAGTTTCAAGTAGACAGCTTTACTGAAAGCAACTGAGATGTATATACATAGATGCCTCATTAGTGACTGTTTCTATAGACTGCTATATATATAAGATATTTGCCATATTAAAATGGTTAAAGTATGTATGTATGAAATATATCCACAACGCACTGTCACGCTTCAGGCAGGAACACACGAACAACGACGTAGTAAAAATAAAGTATTTAATAAATCCAACGGGAGACAGGTAGACACAGGAACACAGAGTGGTAACATTAAAGACCGACAGAGTGTAGGGGAAAACACACACCTTAAATAGACTGATTACAAACATCCAGGTGACAACAATGAGGGAGAAACCAAAACACTCAGAACTGCGGGGGAAAATGGGAGAAACCAACATGAAAGTCCGGGGGTGTGACATTACCTCCCCCTCCCGGAAGGCGTGTCCTCGGCCGACAAACAGCAAACAGTCTTAGGAGGGGGTTTCGGCGGAGGACGGACTCCCGGGAGGAGGGCAAGAGATGGAGTCCAGAATGGTGACGGAACAGTCCATGGAGGTGATGACGGAGGGAGGAGCCAAGGAGGTGACAGGAGGGGGCTGGAGCAGGAGGAGCCAGGTGAGACCCAGAACGCAGCCTTGATGGAATGCCACGGTGGAGCCGATGGAGGGAGGAGCCATGGTGGAGGTAAGGTTGACGACTCCATGGGGCCGAACGACGGAGGCGGAGCAGGTGGTGGTGGAGACCGAGGCGGAGACGGAAAGCCGCTGATCTTGGGCGACACCACGGATCCGGAGGGCCAAGGCGGAACCCAAGGCTCTGGCGACCAAGGCGGAGATGGAGATCTGGAGGTCTGTGGCGGAGCCAGAGTGACAGAGGGCCGAGGCTGTGCCTGCGGGAGGGAGGAGGTCCACAGAGCCGGTGGGACAGAGCTACGAGGCACAGCCGGAGGAGTAGAGTCCAGATGCGAAGGTGGGGCGACGACTGACCAGGGCGGAGCCGGAGGGACGATGGAGCTGGTAGACCGACGGGCGACGGTGGAGACGAGGGAGCAGAGAGCCGGGGCGGAGCCGCAGGGTCAGAGGGCCGAGGCGGAGTCCAGGACTCTGAGGCTGGAGGCGATGGTGAAGGATCCTCCAGCCATGACACCGATGGAGACTGGCAGACCCGCGGCGAACCCACCGCACAGATGGTGGGCTGAGGGTGAGCAAGGGGACAGACAGAAGACAGCGGGGATTCAGGAAGGCTGGACAGAACCAGCGGAGATTCAGGACGGCTGGATGTAAACAGCGGAGATTCAGGCATAGGCAGAAGAGGGAGGGTGGGTGGGAAATCCAGGCAGATAGGTATATCCGTGAAACAGTCAATTAAATCACCAAAATCTTGTTCCAGCTCACCCTCAGTGGTGGTGCAGTGGGCAGGGCTCTCTACCGCCCCTTCTTGCTCGACGCAGCACTCCACCGTTGCAGCTGTGATAGCCGGCTCTCGCACCTGGTCGGAAGTTATGATCCCATCGGCGCTCCATACAGCTGTCGCTCAGGGCTCGGGCTTTCCGTCTACGGTGGTCTCGAGCTCGTAATCCGCACGTCGGGGTGGCTGGCTGGGTTCTGGGTCTGGAGTGGCACTGACGAGGTTCTCCTGGGAACAGGCGGGGAACGCGGGTCTGTTTCTCGCCAGTGTCCACTCCACAAACGCGGAGAAATCCGCTCGAGGGCCGTCCTCGGATGACGGCGCTCTGCATGACATGTTGAGGCTAGCGTCATAGAACGCACAGAGCGCGTCGTCCAGGTAGCTGGTGGTGTTTGCTAAAAGCTGGAACATAAGCGTAAATCCCTCGAGCGGTATATCCCCCTGCTTCAGCCGGAGGAGGATGAATTCTGGACGTAGGAAGGAATCCATGGGGGAAACACAACGGAAACAAAAAGAATGTAAAACAGAACAATAAACAAAACGGGGTGGAATACGCAAAAAAAACTGTATCGTTCGGTCTTTCTGTCACGCTTCAGGCAGGAACACATGAACAACGATGTAGTAAAAATAAAGTATTTAATAAATCCAACGGGAGACCGGTAGACACAGGAACACGGAGTGGTAACATTAAAGACCAACAGAATGTAGGGGAAAACACACACCTTAAATAGACAGACTGATTACAAACATCCAGGTGACAACAATGAGGGAGAAACCAAAACACTCAGAACTGCGGGGGAAAATGGGAGAGACCAACATGAAAGTCCGGGGGTGTGACACGCACTTTATTAGCCAATAATGTTTTAAAAGAAGTCTCTTCTGCTCACCAAGCCTGTATTTATTTGATTCAAAGTACAGCAAAATCAGTACAATTTTGAAATATTTTTTTCTATATAAAATAACTGTTTTCTAAATGAATATATTTGAAAATGTAATTTATTCCTGTGATTCCTGAGCTGAATTTTTAGCATCATTACTCCAGTCACATGATCCTTCAGAAATCATTCTAATGTTCTGATTTGCTTCTCAAAAAAAAAAAAAAAAAAAACATTAATTATTATGTTGAAAACAGCCAAGTAGAGTTCTTTCAGGTTTCTTTGAGTAATAGAAAGATTGATATTAAAATTTAGCTTTGATAACAGGAATAAATTACATTTTTAAATCTTTTCAAATAGAAAATAGTTATTTTAAATAGTAAAAAAACAGTTTTTGCTCTACTTTGGATCCAATAAATGCAGGCTTGGTGAGCAGAAGAGACTTCATAAAAAATCTTACTGTTCAAAAACTTTTGACTGGTAGTGTATGGATGTTGCATAGGGAGTTAATACAGATAAAAAACAAATCAACACATTCTCATCAGTGAAAGTTTATTCAGTTTCATCTGGAATTCATAGCTCAGTGGTTGTTACAACTGTAGGCTGTGGCACTTCTAATGAAAATTCATTAATTTCTAAACAGCATCATGTTGACTGCTTTAAGATGGCGGATGTGTTGACGTGTCTAGAGCAGTTGAATGTGGTATCTGCATATACATATCTATACGTGGCACGCTTTCAACCCAAAACACCACGCTGAAGCCTGTTACAAGGCACAACTTTAAAATAACACAAACATTACTTTAAAACGTCACTATTTTCTTGTAAATATGATAAGTGTAAGTGTAACCAGAGCACCAGAGAACAAATGGGGACGTAAAAATGGTCATGCCCTCAGAATAGGACGAGCAAGGGTTAAAATGTCAAAATGTATTGTCCTTCCCTTTGTGAAAAGCCTTTACATGCGAGTTTTTATTGCTGTATTTTTTCTTTAACTCAAAGATGTGCATTGACAAAACTACCATTCAGCTCTCAGGAGGTCAAAGCACCAATTAGATGCACATTGTGACTTCGGCATGCCATCAGTTGCTATTGTGCCCCTAATGTTTTGTTTGAAAACAAAGATGGAAATGCAGCAAGTGGACAGCGTGACATTCAAATACGTACTTCATAGCCATTAGAATGCCCTTTGTGATGTCAGAAAGGTCAGTCCATTGCAAATTGCTGTTAGGTGTGGTCTGGTGGTCTGGTCACTGTGCCACACATTAGACAAACCGCAAGCGACTTGTTTTGAAGAACAAAGCATTTAAACTGTTTCTGGAAATGGTTCTTCCGGACTCAATTCCTCATTTTGTATTAACCACAAAATGCATGACTAATTGCTTACAGTTTTTGGTCTTGTGTTTTCAGACAAGCTTGAGAAATGCTTGACTGAAAGACGGAACATTAGGAAAGGTGACAGGCCTCAAACTTAAGGAGTGCCCTACATGAACAGTATGGTTCTTAACGTCAGCGCAGTTGCAAATAGTTTATTGTTTCATTGACCACTTTACAACCTCATTACTCAGCCGGAGTCTGGCTTTACAGAATCAAAGCTGAGGCACGAAACAAAAGGGTTGCTGACATTCAATTTTACCTTCCAATAAAAGCTTTAGAGTGCATGGACCTGAGTGCAGACAGATTCTCAGGACCTCCGAGCACCTCTTTAATCAACGATAACAATACAGCAGGAATTTCATATAGCATTTCAGCAGCAGACCGGTAACACTTGGAGAGAAGCCAGAGTTTAGGATCACAGGGAAGAGAGAAATACTGCCATTCTAATGTGTGAGCGTTTCCCACGGGAGAGTCACATGTGTTAGAAAAATACAAACATTTCACAAAAATAATTTCATATCTTACAGTAGTTTCACAGTTATACACATTCCTAAATTCTAAAATAAGAAAATTTGGTGTGTTTATAAGACATGCTAAAAATGTCACCAGATGGAAACTGTTTTTTTGTAGACAGTCGACACTGAACGTGGGCTATTATTGAGTGATATGGTCTGGGAGAGAACCCAGACAGTGGAAGCCATGCCTAAACAGGGATGAGGGAAAACATGAGGTCTACAGATGTGAAGGTGATCAGATTACCTCTGCTTAAAACTCACCTGTAATGCATTTGAACTGACACATGGCCTTGAAGGCATCAGGAAGACCTGGAATAGTGTGGAAGAGAAGAAACAAAGGTAAGAACGGCAAAACAAAATAGGCTAATATGTATGTAAATACTTCTACTGTAGTAGCCCGATGTTATTAGACAAAGAAAAAAGTGCTAAATGAATGTGTGATACAGAATCAGACCTCAAAGAGGTCAAGAAAAACTGAGAAAAAGGTTGTGTTATTTTACACTCAGAACTGGAAGCTGGGCCAAATTCTCCTCCAAACAGTAATAAAATAGTCTGTTCTCAGCAGTTTCTGTTATTTCTCAGAAGTATCGACACATCCTTTCATATGAAGAAATGAGAACGCAGCAGAAATAAGTTGAATTAGTAGAAATTAGTTGTGTTACCCGGTGTTTGTGTTTTAGCCAATTTGGCTGATATAAAGACCTTGTAGAAGGCCATTAAACAATACGTTGATTGAGATGGGAGAGGATTGTATTCTTTGCTTTGTTCCTCCCTTCTGTTCCTCATCAGAGAGGGAGGAAAAACAGAACACATAATTTTCAAGCACTGCGAGCTGTTATTATCTCTGTTTTAATAAAAGCCAGTCAGGTCACTGGAAAAAGTCAAGTCAGCTATAAAAATGAGCACTAAATACATTTTTACTTCATAAACGTATTGAAATCAAAACTAGTTATCATTTTATGCCATGCAATATTATTATACTGTTATTACCTGCCAAGTGGATTTTACATGCGCAGGAGTATTCTCAGACCTCTTCTGACCAGCTTCCCTCCCATTTTCACACTCGCCATATGTTTTCTTTGCATATTCCTTTTCTTCTTTTTTTTCCCACCATGTGCTTTCCTGGGAAAGGGTAGAAAATGACGTCACGGCAGGGCTGGTCTGTAGTTTATTAGTCAGCGCGAAGTGCCAGGTTAGAGCTCAGACAAGGCTCTGTCCAGCCAGCTCAACTCAACTTAACCACCACAACTCTTCAGAGGGATGTCTTTCCTATAAGTTTACCAAGCTGAGGCATTGACCCAAGTTTTACAACTGTCAATTCTATTAATTACTCTTTGCTTACTTTTAAGTAGTCTTGTTTGAGGATAAGCTTTGCGCGACACTTTTAGAGAAGACAGACGCGTACTGAAACATCCAAATTTGGATTATAGTTTCTGTTTCTCGTCTTTCAGTTGAGAAAACCCGACTCGTGATGGTTGTCCTGTCACTTAGGTTACTAGTGGTAGGAGTTGTAGTAAGTCTGACTTCAGCTCATCTGGTAAGTGTTAATGATTTACTGTTTATGCACGTAAAGTTGTATATAAAGTCATATGTTAAGTGAAAACTTAGCGGGAGATGTGACAGTCGCCCTCCCGCATAGAACACGATTCGAATTCATATCAATTTGACTAAAATTTAAGCCGGTTATAAGAATATTCATACCAGTATATTGAGTTTGTTCTGTCTGTTTGTATTATGCATAGTACTAACAGAAAACGTACTAACCAAATACTAGAGAGAAACGTGCGTATTTTAGGAGATGTTCCCAGCTGTCAAACCAATAGCCAAACTGTCTGAAAAGTTGGCATGGCAGAAAACACGTGAAATATGGCAAGCTGTTTCCACATTCATTCCTTAATTCTGTTGTATTTTATCAGGTACTAGTAGGCTACTTGTTGATTAATTATTAAAGCTTTATTGCGTTGCAGCTAGTAACTGTTACGATTTCCCCATATAATTCTTTGTGTATCTGTGGTAGACTACCTTGCTGAAAAAAACAAGACACGGTTTTACCAGTTATAATGGGATTTGTATTGGTTTTGGAAACTGTAATGGACCCTGTGGGTTTCTACTGGTAATTGATCACCTTCTACTGGTGGCTTGTTAAAACCAGAAAATCCTAATGGAATATATACTACAGAAAACCTTTCTTAATAATTTTAATGATAAAAAGTTGTTTGTTTTCTTTGTAATAGTATTTGTAGTCGAAACCATTTTTTTTCGTAGCAGTTTATTAATCCTAACTTTTAGTTACTGTTTTAGTTACTATTCCTGTATACTAGTATGTATTTGGTACACATAACATTTTCAACTTCTAAAAACTGTAAAGTAGCCATTCTGATTAGTGACTAGTTAACTAGTTATATAAGAAACATTACTAATAACAATTGAGATGGGATACTAATCTCTCTAATAAGGTACTAGTTTCAGAAAAGCTGAAATAGATGCTAGTAACTATTTGGGTGAATAGAAGTAACAAAAATGTACTGGCACCTACTACTAGTAAACATAGAACGGTACCATCAGTAGTTGGAGCACATTCTTGTTGGGATATTTCATATCTGAACCACAAAAACAATAGATGCTTGTTCTGCTACTGGTCACTATCTTGTCACTACTGGGTTACATAGCACTTAGAAATGAGTAGTAGTAACAAAAATGGATGCTAATTTGTTAAATAAATGCATGTTAAAAAGGCTTGCCACAAATGAAATTGAAAGTTGAATGTCAGATTTAAATATTCTTCTGACAGATTTACATCCCTTATGGTTTCTCTGTTTTTAACAGTAGTACTTTTTCATTTGTTTTGTGAATGTCTCGGCTGCATGTTTTTAATGTATAGGCTCTTTATCTCTTTGTTCTTTTTTTCTTGCAGGCTGGTGAAAGTATAGATAAAGAAGGTAAAGTACACAGCCTTGTGGTCCTCAAACATTTCCGCTATCTGTATGCTCTTTTTGTTTTTTAAACTTATTATCAAGGTGAAAAAGTCATTTTATAACATTTGATGCTTCATTAATAATTTATGGAGACAACTGCAAAGTGCAAACTTGAGTCACAGTCTGCCAAGTCGTGTGGGGTTTAACTGTTATCACTTGCATCGTCTCCTCTCAATGTTTAATGACAAATATCTTAATCTGAAAATTATTCAGAACTGTTTAACAGGCAGTACAGAAAAAGCCCTAAGGTTACCCTAAGAGATGATACAAATCAATCTGTGAAGATCTTTCAACAGACTTTAACACCTTTAATAGTTTAATTAAAGTTGAGAATGACATGCATGTTGCTCAGGATGATTCATTGTTTAGTCAGTTAGACTTAAATGGACTAAAAAAACATATTCTTTCTCTCTTTTTAATGAAAAGTGGGAGAAGTTCAAAAAGGTAATTCAGGTAATTGTTTAAAACTCCTACTTGAGCCCTTGAATTTCAAAATGGTGTCAAAGTCAGGACCTGCAGTGATGAGTTCATTGCATTTTTCAACCACATTTGGTTTAATTACCGATGCAGTAAATCATGTTAAAACGGACAACTCATTAAATCCAATAGCTTTAATTTGTTGTATTATTGTTGAAAGCATTTCGTGTTTTGAAAAACCAGTATTTGATGCCTTATCTAGTTTGGATGTTTATTCAATTAAACAAGATATTCTCACATTCAAGCGTCCTCTTTAAGAACTCAATGTCTCAATATTAGACGGCTGACCTCAAAATGCTGCATAGGAAGAAACTGAATGAATTGCTTTATTTTTGTATAAGCCCTAAAACGGGTGGTCATGGGAGGCAAACAGTCTTATTTCTTGCTTAGCCAAAACTGCCATAACAAATTGCAAGGCGAAGAGTTTTTGGCTCTGGCACATTTTTCTGTTTGAAATGTTTTCCCCCATCCAAACCATCATTCATGTGTCAAGACGCAGGCCAAGCACTCAAATAAAATTGCTTTGAAATGTAGGAGGCAGTTACAGCTATAAACAGCCATTCAGTTTGCAACCACACAATGTTTCTGGCTACTTTTTAAATTCAAAATAGACTTGTTAGAGAAATTCTTTCTAACTCTTTAACTCAGGATTCAACATCAGAAATTCTACATGTGTGTCTCTGTTTTATCAGACTTGTTGAAGAACCGTCTGAAAGAATATGGCCTCATTACTCCCATCAGTACCGACGCAGAGGGACACTTCCTCTCGCATCTTCTGTCAGCCAATCACAAGCAGCGTGTAAAGCGGGAGGTTCTAGAAGGGTCATCGCCAGCGGTAGACAGGCTGTTCTTCAACATCACTGTCTTTGGCAAAGAATTCCACCTCCGGCTACATCCCAACCAAAGATTAGTGGCTCCGGGAGCCATGGTGGAATGGCACGATGAGATTGAAATAACTGGAAATGCGACCGAGAATGGAACCAACTCTGAGAGAATACTCAAAAGGGAGTTGCTGAAAACAGACTGCACTTTTATAGGGGACATCACGGATGTGCCTGGAGCCTCTGTCGCCATTAACAACTGTGATGGGCTGGTGAGTGTTGTTTCCTTTTCTAGTATATTATTTTGAAGTGAACTTAACAAGTAGAGTCGGGCACAAATGACAAAATGTAACAGAAACATGATGTCGCAAAGCAGTACGTTTTTATAGTTAATATTAGGGATGCACCGATACGAATCGGCCGATCATGCTTGCGCGTTTTGTCAGTAAAGCCGGTTCTGTAATCAGCGGTAAATGCCATCAGGTGCGTGATTTCACGTTGAGCCGTATATACTACACACAGCCGTTGTTCACTGACGAGCTGCGCACATTCACACTGATAATGAACATTGATTTGCGCAGCTCGTCGGTAAACAACGGCTGTGTGTAGTATATACGGCTTTACTGACAAAACGCGCAAGTGATCGGCCGTTACTATTTTTTAAAATTGTTTACATTGAACATTGTTATTAAATAAAAGCAGTCCAGACGAGTCATTTATTATATTCCAAGCCCTCTAAAAGCCATCCAATAGCTTTGTGTGAGTAATCGTCCGAAATTTAAGTTATTCATTGAAAATCTTGCTTGTAGCAAAAAGGAAAAGTTATTCATTCCTCTTTTAGCACATGCTGTGGTGAGGGTGGTAGTAATCCACTCACCTGCCAATCTTCAGATCAGATCATTCAGGGAAATTGTGTATTGTACTGTGTATCTTTTGGCCTTTCTGATTCATCACAAAAGACTATGTGAGCTTGAGGCGAGTGTCCAGAGTCATAGTAAGAGTTGAGTGAACTATGGGTCACCCCAGGAAGCTGACAAATAGGATGAAGCTGCTCTCCCCAGGGCCTGTCCAACATCAGAGGCGAGCTTTACTCTTCAACAATAAATACAGAGGTCAAATTGGGAAATCGATTTTGCATAGACTTCCAAAGACTTTATACAGACAAGCTTGGGCAAAGGAGTGACTTCTGTGTTGATGAGGCTCTCAGTGGGAATCAAGCGATGACATTTAGCACAGGGCTTTATTCATCTGAGCCTAAACTTGGCCACCACTCTCTCGCTTTCTCCTTGGAATCAAGTGGAATGTGTCAGCTTTTTTGTACTAATGAACTACATAGGGAAAAAAACAACAATAAGAAATCTAGTTGGCACTCAGAAAGCCATGTGAAGGAAGCTATTTATCTGACAGCCTGCATGATTGTTTTATTATTATTATTCATTTTAGGACGCAGTAAGTCATTGAAATAGAAATTCAGAATTCAGAATGACTGCAAAAGACATGTCAGTGTGAGTTTTTGAAAAGAAATGAACATTTTACTTTTAATAACCTCAGCAAAAATGCTTCTAAAATCATTCTTATTAGTAAATCTTGAGAGTCCTTTTGGATGATTTATTAAAAGAATCACTCATAAGGATAATCATTCTGCTCTCACTGTGTAATGTATGTTTGTTTTGCCTATAGCCAGCGAGAACAACTGAAGTGAAAGTTGTGTTTTTCACTAGCTGTTTTAGTGAGTCATATGTTAATTCAGTATCTGCTTTGACAAATTTATTCAGAGAATTCATCAGACTGATACAAACTCTGGCTCCTGAACAACTGATAAACAGAACCACTCATATTAATCATTAGTGTCATACACTGATTCAGTAGCCACTCTGATGAGTTTGTTGAATTAATTCAGAGAGGGAATCATCAGATCGAAAGCTATTTATCTTACAGTTTGCATGGTTGTTTTTATTTTTATTATTAATAATAATAATTTTAGGATGCAGTAAAATCATTGAAATGGAAATTGGAATATGACTGCAAACAACGGGAGTTTTTGAAAAGAAAGGCACATTTTACTTTTAATAATCTCTGCAAAAATGACTCTTGAGAGTCTTTTTTCGAATTATTTATTAAAAGAATCACTCATAAAGGATAATCATTCTACTCTTACTATGTACCGTATGATTGTTCTTGCTTATAGCCAGTGAGAACAACTCAAGTGAAAATTGGGCTTTTTCACTATTTGTTTTAGTGAGTCAGATTTTAATGCAGTATCTGAATTGACACATTTATTTAGAGAAATCACCAGACTGATACAAGCTATGGCTCCTGAACAATTAATAAAAATAGCCACTCATAACACTCATTTATGTGTGAAGTCATAGTCTTAGTAACCTCTCTGACAGGTTTGCATGGTTGTTTTATTATTAGTAGTAGTAATTTTAGGATACAGTGAAATCATTAAAATGGAAATTCATAACTTGATCGAATATGACTGCAAAACACATATCAGTGGGAGTTTGTGAAAAGAAAAGGACATTTTATTTCTAGTAACCTCAGCCAAAATGCTTTCAAAATGATTCAAACCAGTAACTCTTGGGAGTCTTTTTGAATGATTCTTTAAAAGAATCACTTATAAGGGTAATCGTTCTACAAACAAGTCAAATGAAAGTTGTGTTTTCTCACTAGTTGTTTTAGTGAGTCAGATGTTTAATTATCTACTTTGACACATTTATTTAGAGAAATCACCAGACTGATACAAGCTATGGCTCCTGAACAATTAATAAAAATAGCCACTCATAACACTCATTTATGTGTGAAGTCATAGTCTTAGTAACAGCTCTGACAGGTTTGCATGGTTGTTTTATTATTAGCAGTAGTAATTTTAGGACACAGTAAACTCATTAATTTGATTGAATATGACTGCAAAAGACATGCAAGTGGGAGTTTTTGAAAAGTAAGGGACATTTTACTTGTAATAACCCTGATTCAAACCAGTAACTCTTGAGAGTCTTTTTGAATGATTCATTAAAAAAATCACTCATAAGGGTAATAATTCTACTCTCACTATGTACTGTACAGGATGTTCATTTTTGCTTATAGCATCGAAAACAACTCAAGTGAAAGTTGTGTTTTTTCACTAGTTGTTTTAGTGAGTCAGATGTTAATTCAGTATCTGCTTTGACAAATAAGTCTTTTTAAGCAATTCATAACATTAACCACTCATAAGTGTTGTTTAAGTGTGAAGTCATATACTGATTTAGTAACCGCGCTGATGGGTTTGTATGGTTGTTTTATTATTAGTAGTAGTAGTAATTTTAGGACACAGTAAATTACTTAAATTAGAAATTCAATTTGATTGAATATGACTGCAATAGACATGCAAGTGAGGGTTTTTGAAAAGAAAGGGACATTTTACTTCTAATAACCTCAGCAAAAATGCTTTCAAAATGATTCAAACCAACTCTTGAGTCTTTTTTAAAATGATTTATTAAAAGAATCACTCATAAGGGTAATCGGACTGCTCTCTGTATGTCTGTTTTTGCTCATAGACTGCGAGAACAACTCAAGTTGTGTTTTTTCAATAGCTGTTTTAGTGAGTTAGATGTTAGTTTAGTATCTGCTTTGACAAATTCAGTCAAAGAATTAATCAGACTGATACAAGCAATGGCTCCTGAGTCTTTTTGAACAATTCATTAAAACAACCTCTCATACTGTAAGAGTCACTTATGTGTGAAGTCATAAGCTGATTCAGTAGCCACTTTGATGGGTTTGTTGAATTTATTCAGAGAGGAATTCATCAGACTAAGTTTGTGATTCTTTTTGAATGATATCAATAAATTGACCTCTCTCACTAGTGAGTCAGATTCAGTTGATTCAGTAGCTGCTTCATTCTGTGAATTCATCATACCGATTCAATGTGTGAATCAGACTTGCATCCTTGCAGACTTTTGTTCATGAATTGGTCTACATTGAATGCTGTATGTTTTTGCTTGCAGTCCATTGAGTACTCATTAGAACCTGAGTTAATCTGCTCTGAGACAAGCTGAACTATTCCATTTGAAGTGACTCCTTTAGATATTTTCCTTAAGCTCTGTATGTTTAAATTGTCTTAGAATGACATCAGTGTTGATGTGTGACCTTTGAAACCTGTGTATTTCTACAAGACCCACTGAGGCTTTAGATTTACTTTTTCCGTCTAAACTCCACCACCTCCTTGAGTAATGGATCAAATGCTTACGTGGACGGTCTTTGATGTAAAGTGGCACTCCGAGTCGACACCACGTTATGTTTCACTGGTCTTAATTACAGCCACTGTGGATCTTGAAGTCTTCACATGTAGCCCGTGAAGGAGATATTTCCTCTGTGAGCTGAGAGGTTGTGGGGGATGGAGGGATGATTTTAGCTGGGGGAGGAGGAGAAGAAGGAGGAGGAGGAGGAGGAGTGGGAGGCTCACTTACATGACACAGGCATGTTTCAGGCCTGTGAACATTCCTCTGAAAGTGGAGAAAAGTGAACGGTTCTGTTTCTGCTTAGCAACTCAACAAGGTCTCGGAATGTCAGCACAAATACTTTGGTGGAAATATCAAAGAGCCAAACCATGGCCTGTTCCTTTTCCATTAGGAACTGAAACAGGGTCAGCAGTCAGACTGTTCGCGAGGCAATGGGAATTATCCTCTGCTAATCTACAGCCCTGTGTCACTCATAGCTTGGCCTCTTTAATGCATACTGCTGTATTCTGTGGCCAGGGCGCTGAATGAGGCTCCTCACTCATTGATGATCAGAGCTAGCTGTGTTACTGAAGTCCTGGCTGAGCTTCACACGGGACACTGGCCCTGAGCCAGAACTTCATCCCCAATGTACCTTTGTCAGGAGAATAATGACATTAATGGTCAGAGGAGTCTGTGTTCTTCTGCCCACTCTGCCACTAACAATCTTACATGTTACAGCCTTTCTCAGATCCACTTCACAGCTGTGATGACTTTGAACTTCGCTGTTTTTTCCCATCATGCCTTGAATTCCTCTAATAACTTTCTATAGCTCTGTTTCAAATAGTGGGCTGCATATTTCTCAGGCACTAAGAAGTCCTAATCATGATTTATATTACTGTACTGTACAAAGACAACATGCAGCAACTAACAAACATACTGTAAATGTACATGACGCCAGTTATTTGAAGTAAGCTATTTTCTGTGAATGCGTTAGACTTCTGATTCATTAGCTGTTATAGGTAAATAACTATTTGTGATACAAATCAGTGTGTTTATAACTACCACAAAAAATTCAAATAATATAAGAAACACCAGTTTGCAATATCAAGCAGCATAAAAAAAACTACCTGTCAAAAATTTTTGACCAGTAAGGTTTAAATGTTTTTTAAAGAAGTCTCTTCTGCTCACCAAGCCTGCCTTTATTTGATCCAAAGTATACAGCAAAAACAGTAACATTTTAAAATATTTTACTATTTAAAATAACTGTTTTCTATTTGAATATATTTTAAAATGTAATTTATTCTTGTGATTTCAAAGCTGAATTTTTAGCATCATTACTCCAGTCACATGATCCTTCAGAAATCATTCTAATATTCTGATTTGCTGCTCAAAAAACATTTATTGTTATTATTATGTTGAAAACAGTGAAGTAGAATTTTTTTCAGGTTTCTTTGATGAATAGAACGTTTAGAAGAATAGCATTTATCTGAAATAGAAATCTTTTGTGACATTATAAATATGTCTTTATCATCTCTTTATTATTTATTTAGTTATTTTGAATAGTAAAAATATTTCACAATTTTACTGTTTTTGCTGTACTTTGGATTAAATAAATGCAGGCTTGGTGAGCAGAAGAGACTTCTTTAAAAAACATTAAAAAAAATAGAGAGAGAGAGAGAGAGAGAGAGAGAGAGAGAGAGAGAGAGAGAGAGAGAGAGAGAGAGGGGAGGAGAGAGTAAATTGTTTTACACCATTACAAAAATTTGTATTTCTAAAAAAAAAAAAAGTTATTTTGAACTAATCAAAAAAAAAAAAAAAATATATATATATATATATATATATAATAGCCGTTTTTAACACTAATAACAATAAGAAGTATTTCTTATGCACCAAATCAGCATATTAGAATAATTTCAGAATGGCTGCTGATAATTCAACTTTGCCCTCAAAGGAAAATAAATTGCAATTTAAAATATATTAAAATAGAAAACAGTTATTTAAATTGTAATAATATTTCACAATATTAATATTTTTACTTTATTTGATCAATTAAATCTTGGTAAACATGAAAGATTTCTTAAAAAAAAAATCTCCAACCGTACACTTTTAGACGGCAGTGTATGTATGTACTGTATCAGATTCAAACAGGTAACTAGTTTGTGTGTTTTTGAAGTGTTCTTTATAGGTTAGGATTGCTCATAAGAGTCATTTGTTTGTGAATTGGATTACACTGCTCACGCTATATGTTTATTTGTGCGTGCAGCCTGTGAGACACGTTTTCTCACTAGACGTTATAGTCTAGTTATATGTTGATTCAGTAACCGCTCTGATAGATTCAGTAAGGTCATTCAGTAAATGATTCATTAGACTCATTCAAAGCGAGTCTTCTAGAGCTCATTTGTTTGTGAACTGGACCGCACTGTATATTTGTTTATAGTTTGTGTGTTGCCCATGTGAAGTGTAAATCTTTAGTAAATTCAGTTGTGGTGGAAGGTGCAGGAAACACTGCTGTTATCGCATTCTAGCAAGCATGTACAGTGGAGCTGAAGTTCAGCGAGGAGAAGCGTGCTGTCATAGTCATTTTTTATCAAGTTCAGACACAGTGGCTGCACAGCCTAGATCAAACAGAAGTGCCAGTGACCAAGAAGTGTATGAGACCTGAACTGTCACAAGTGGGTGTACGCTGTTTTAAGAGTAAACACATCTCTGCTCTCTGACATGTCAGGCATACCACTGTGTGTCCCACCCTTTACTCAGTGGATCACTCAGTGTGCCTTGTTCTTAATGCTCTAGGCTCTCATCGTCTGTAACTGCCAGTGTTTAGAGACAAACTGGAAAGTAACAAAAAAGATTTATTGGGCATGCGAATTTAATATGAAGTTGAAGAACGGAATGTTTTAGCCAAAGCAACATGCCTTTTTAACCTTATAACAAAATGTTCTGTCCTTACATGGCTGCTGCAGCAAAAGTGAGTCAAGAATGGTGCGAAGATTTTGCAGATGCACTTGTGTGAAATTCTGTATCCCTATTACACAGATAACAGAAGAGATATCCTTGCTGATACAGTGCCTTACCAGTTAAAGATTTATTTTCTCTCCCTCATGTTTTTCAAACATCTTTGACTTTATGTCTTGATTGACGCAGAACAAAAGTCTGAAGACTGTGCTGGTCCCCTGTCTCATGGCATTGAAAATAATTGGGACTGAAGCTTTTTAAGTTGAAAAAAACCTACCATAAAAGTGGACTACATGACTCATATGTCTTCTGAAGGAACACAAGCTTTGTGTGACAAAGAGACCAACATTTACGTCATTCACTGATAACCTTCCCATCGAGAGCTCTTAAACATTCAAGACAGTCAGCAAGTTAAACTTGAGAGCTGGATCAATTAGAATTATGAATGAATCAGTCGACTCGAAAGAAAGTTTTGTTCATGGATTTGACATTGCTACCTTTCTCATGAAATCTCTTGAGAACTAGGTTGGGTGTTGATGCTTCAAACGAATAAAGACTTCATGTTACTTTAGAAATGTGGACCATTTCATAGCACTTTTATCAGGCTTTTGTGACCTTTTTGAATCTTGAAATCTTTAACCCGTTCTATGAAATACCACCGGAAAGAGCTTCCCCCCCTTTTTTGTTTAACAGAAAAATACATATATGAAACAGAGTAAAGCAAGCTTTCTGCACCATCAGAACTATTAGAAGTTGTTGTTTTTCTATGGAAAGAGCAGCATTGAGTTTCACTCCCTATGTTCAAACTTTGCAAACTCAGGTGAGGCTTTTATTCAGTCCAACACCAGTTTAAACTCAGAAACCATCCATCTGGGAACACAAACATTCTTCCCCAAATATTGGCTGAACTCAGTGACTTCAACTTCAGCATCTCAGCTTGAAATCAGGTAACATTTGGATCATAACCGGCTGTCCTGATTTTAACCGTTACCTCAGTTTTGCTTGTGTTTTTACAGCTAAGGGATTTTAGCCATGTAAAAGAAACTGAATTGCCCCTTCTATGAACCCCCATATTTCTAAATGCACTCAAAATGCACCCAAAATGTTTTAGAGTGCAAATTAACTGGCAGTGGTCCCAAAATATTTCATAACGCTCTGTTTTTGCTGGCAAGACTTCCATTACGCAAAGCATTATCTAAAGCGACAAAGAGAGGCTTGAGAAAGCAGATGCTTCGATATTTTGGATTAGACTCAAATCGCCACTTTACACTTAACAAGACTCTCGTCCTCTCTTGAAAAAGAAAGACCTTTAGTCCATCTCCTCCAGTATGATTTGCTAAGCATTTGCCTGTATATGCTTCAGTTATACAGAAGAGGGCATGTTGGGGATTTAGCATATCCAGAAAAAAAGGTCGCCTTTGATTGAGAAAGAAACCGAGCCAGTTCCTTCCCCCTGAGAAGTGCACTCGTACACAAGAGTTGTATTCACTAATAGTTATTGATGTACTTTGTTGATTCAGCCGAGGACTTGCCTGTTGCAGAGGCTTGACCCCTGAGCTGTTTTGGTATATGGTTTGAGGTTGAGGAGGGGAGGTGTTGGGGGATATGCAGAGGCAACTTATTTCTTTAGGTCTCAGAGGCTAGCAGCTCCAGCCGTGTGTGTTTGGCTGCTTTTATTGATATATTAATATATTTATACATTTTTAATCATGACCAGTTTAAAGCCACATTTTCTGTTGTCATTGCTCTGGACACTGGGGCCTGTTCACCAGCAGCTTGGGTTTTATTTAGAGTTAGCCATGCGGGTCTTGCCACCACTCAAAGTAATGGGTAAATGTTTGCTTTGGGTGCTTTTTCAGAGCGGCACAAAAAGAAACGAATGATTCTGATTTGATTCTCATGTTGTCTTTTCGAATTGAATTTAATATGACGTCACTTACTATTCCCTGTTCTTTTTTGAGTTTCCTTTGGGTTTTGTTAAAAAAAATCACAAACACTGACATACTGTTGGTCCCAAAAAGTAGATTGTGTCAAGTAGCCATTTCAGTTCATTCTCTATGGGAACAGTAGGGGATTGTAGGATTGGACGTGGAACAGGTTTTTAAATTCAGTTTTCACACTTTCATTGTGATTAGGTTGTGGCTGGGATAATAAAAGTGTAATAAATGAATACCTTTGTATATACGCCACACTCTAAAAAATGCTGGGTTAAAAACAACCCAATCGCTGGGTTTGTCCATATTTCACCCAGCGCTGGGTTGTTTTTAACCCAGCATTTCACCCAGTGCAGGCTTTCGAAAGTGTGCTTTGCATTTTTCCTACCGTAATGGCGCATATATATGAAGGCATTATTGACTGTGTTGAAAGCAATTATTGCACTCGCTACTGCACATTTTACAGACACACCCCCAGAGGGACATTTTGAGTGGTATTGATCTGACTTCTTTAGCGTCAGTGGACACATAGGGTAATATGATGTGTGATATGATGTTTTGAGCTAAATGCTCTTTTTTCAGACTACATACAGGTTGCACAATAATAAAGAAATTGAAGAACAGTAAGCTGATGTTTTTTATTTGCCCTCCCTTCATAGTTTGAGCACCTGCAGCAGTATTTTAGATGATTTTCTTTGCCACTTTCCTTTGTTTATTGTTAAATACACCCCAGCGTTGGGTGAAATATGGACAAACCCAGCGATTGGGTTAAATGTTTAACCTAACCATCTGGGTAGTTGTATTTAACTCAACTATTGTTTAAAATGATTGCATGGCTGGCTTAAAATGAACCCAAAATAGGTTGGAAATTAAAATCAGACACATAATTACTAGAGGCATCAGCAATAATCAAAAGGTGCACATTTTTATAAGCAATTAAAAAAAATGTTATTATTTAATTATGTTTTATTCAACTTAACATATTATTAAATGGTAATTTTCAACCTATTTTGGGTTCTTTTTAAGCAAGAAATATAGTCATTTTTAAGCAATAGCTTAACATTTAACCTGACCACTGGTTCAAAACAACCAAATCACTGGCTTTGTCCATATTTCCAACATAGGCTCATTGGAAATATGTGCTTCTATATACAGTACATTTCAACTAAAAAAACATACCTTTATGTATGAATCACTGCAGTTTCCAGATGAAATGAACACTAGAGGCAGTTAAATTCTGACAACTTTTATTTGTTTTCACATAAAGTATGATTTACAGGTACAGAGTTATGATTAATAAAGGCTTATTTTCACACAATTACTTGCAGAATATTATCTTATGACTTCAAAACTGTTTTAACATCCTGCACAATTTGAAAACGGATACCGTAAGCTCCGGAATGAACCCCGTAAAACTATGGTTCGACAAAACAGCTTAAATCCACATTAAAAAAGAGTGAAAATAACACGGCTTCATCAACAAATGTGTTTTTAAATCACTTTTGTATTTGTTAACACTATTGGGTAGGTTTAGGGGTTGGGTTTGGTGTAGGGGATATTTCCAAAACAATAGAGCATTAACCTTTAGCGACACTCCCCGGATATTTGCATTCTGAACAGCCATAATACGTGCGTCAAGCAATGTAATTAAACGCAGCAATACATGCCTGTACCAACATAATAAAAATGTGCCACGGTCATGTATTGAAAGTGTGTTTTAGCACTACTCTCTGGGACATTTCACCTTGAAACTGCGGAACATGCAGTGAGGTGTGTAATTACGGCACTGCAGAAATGTATATAGAGGCACGTATTTTCGTGAGCCTCTTTCCAACACAACAACATTTCAGTATTTTTAAACCTATCATTTTTTGTGTGAAATTTGTTGTCACTTTTTATGTCAAGCTGCTATACAATATGTATTGTGAATGAGCACCAAATAAATTAGCTGGTGTGTGACATACTGTACAAAATTTTTCCAATTGGTAAGCCTTTTTTTTTTTTGGATAAAGATGTATTAGCCATTAAACTTTCTAGTAAGTTCTTCAATACCATCATGTTATGTAGTGACCAGTATGCTTTAGATAGTAGAAATAAAAAAAAGTACTAAAAAGTACAGTACATGGGATTATTATGTTAATTTACTACACGTGACAATTTACTAGTACTTGTGAAATATTTTTGCTTCACTCTGTTTATTTAGAATTTTCTTCCTCAAAATACAGAGATTCCTTTTTTACTCTCTGGGTTAGATGACTTTTGCATTTTTCTCGTTTTTTTTCTCCCAGTGAAAGAAATTAACTGGTGTAACTTTTTAAAAGTTCCTTTTAAAGGAGGGATGAAAATGGCAGGTAATGATGACGAAGGTTTACACACATTTCTAAACCAAACACACCTTTAAACAACATGGCGGGTGAAAGGTAGCAGTGTGTCGGCTGAATCCACGCTTTTTTGAAAGTGGCAGTAGCTTTTTTTAAATAAAGCACGTTCAGACCGGCTCCTTAAGAAGTTTAGACTGGAGTGCCGTCTTAGAAAACTGGACCCCTTCAGCTGAATCCCATATGTTTGTCTTGGCCCATAACTGGTGTCTGCTTGGCGGGCGCTGATGCTGGGGATATTAAACTGATGGAACACAGGACTCTTGATCCCCGTTGAGGGCTGCTGTTTAGGTAAAGGCAAGAGGCTCTGTCCATCCACCTGTGATTGTCCACTCCACATAGCCAGCTAATGGAGCGGTAATAGTGTTGACCACCCCATCCTCCATGTTTCTCACTGGCATTGTCACCTCTGAGATGTGTTTAATGTTTTTAATGAGGGCTGAGAGTAAAAGTGGGTTATTGGGAATGGCAGTAGTTCATTGAACAGGATGAGCTGCGATATTTTCTGACCAGAGTGTCCAACCACAGCCTTGTTATGGAGGAGTTATGGTTTGTTTTCTCTGTAGTCCAGTCAAATGGTTTCTTGGAAGAACATTTCAATGTTAATGTTAATGAAACTGTTTTTATTTTTGTTTCAGCATTCTCTAAAAAGGTTTCCTTGGATACAAAGAGCCTAAGCACTTGTGTATTAGAAAAAAAAGCATTTGCAAAACATAAAATACACTTGTTAAATATTAAAAAAATATAGCACTTTAAATTCTGTCTCGGTCTATTGGACCATTGGTTCTTTACTGTACCATTATTCTGGAGCACATTATGTACAATACCACATTTTAAAAGCCTTGGAAGTTTTTTTTCCCCCAAATTTTTTCAACCTATGATGTTCTTAGGCTGAATCACACTGTCTATTTTTTTCTCCTTCTTTCATCATCCTCTTTAAGAAGTCTTTTCCAAATGTTCACTTCTGAAAATAGTATAAGTTAGGAAACTGGTTTGTTGTTCGTTTAGTTGGCGGAATGGCCATCATAGTAATGCTGGTTAGCCAAGTAAGTCTAGCTAGTTAAATTAGTTCAGAGGTCTGGTGTGATACCAACACTCACCAACAGTGCACCCACATCCAACTTTGCATAACATGACCAACTTTGCTGGTGTTTTGAGCAGGTGTATGGAAAATAATAGTTGAAGGCTTTAATTAAAATCTCCTGGGAGACATATTATGCAGTATTTGTTTCTTTTATCCTTTTTTAAAAACATTTCACAACTTTCTGACCTCCAAAAGTTGGGAAACACCCTAGGCAAAGTTCACAATATCAGCATAAATCCAACATAAATCCTTCTTCAGCATCCTTCCTTTCTTTCCCTAAGCGACTTGCAGTCATTAAAGAACAGCAATAATGTTTTTTTTTTTTTTTTTCGTAATAATGGCCATGTATACCTGTCAGACAGGCTCTTGATGACAGGCTCTGACAGCTGTGGTGCCTGATTATTAGATTAGAGTGACCTTTTCATTTTTTATTATTATTAGGTGACGTTTAGCTTTACTGATTGATTGTCAGTTAAGGTTAGTGTACAACAAATCGATTAGAACATAGTTTGGAGTTTGGAAGTTTGGGGCCCTTTGATTTTGGTATTAATTAAGATATTAGCCTAATATTTCACCTACCTGACCAGAAATGATAAGAACAAACACAGATGCTGTCAGGATTCTTGCCCTGGAAATCATAGCTCAGTTTGGTCAACCACAAACGCCTTTTGTTCCTCAGACAGTTTTTTGCACTGTTTATTATAACTTTTGGCAGTCTATAGTACCCAAAATGTTTTTTCCTGGTGCAACGGATTAGTACAGTCTAAAACATGACAATAATTGACTATTTTCAGCAGCAATAAACCCATCAAAATAAAAGTTTGGTCTAATGTGATTATAGTACTACTACTAATAATACAATTATTTTTAAAACATTATTTTTAAAGGAATATTTACTTGAATTTATGTAGCAGAAAAATGGAAATATACAAAAGAAATAAATAAAATAATATATACATATATTTTTAAATATAATCAATTAATTAGAGATGCTTTTGATTATTAATATTTAATTAAACCATTAAAAAGTAATCCAGAAAATTAATGGAAAACAGAATTTCATAATTTAAATTTATTAGACAAGCTTTTTCATGTAATTAAAACTAAAACAGAAGGGGGAAAAAATGGAATCCAGAAAAAAAAAAGGATTTTGGAAAAAAAATAAAAGATTTTGGGGCAAAAAAACGGAATTAGGAAAAAGGGCCCTAGTATTTGTCTACATTGGCATGCGCTTAAAGGCAGCATCATTTATACGCTTTGGAACAATGCTCTGTTACACTCCACTATCATCATGAAATTATTCTTGCAATAAAAGGGCATTCATTCACTTTCAATTTAAGTGATTAAAGTGCAAAGATACTCCCTCTCTAACAGTCAAACAGCTTGGCTCAGGTGGTCGGTGCAGTGACCTGTGTGTCTGCAGGGAAGAATCATGGGTTTTAAACACGCATGTTTGGCGCATACTGATTCTGTACTCGAGCATGTGCGGTGCACAGCATATTTATTTGCCTGAGGCAGTTTAAAAGCGAGTGGATATGAGTTTTTGTAATAATAAATAATGATCCAGCATTATTGTGATGGAGTGATTTGCATGGAATCTTTAGGAATCTTCTTAACCTTTGGATGCATTTTACAAATTTGTGCCTATAAGCAAAAACTGACTATTAAGGCATAGAGTTCATCAGAAATGGATGGAGGCTACAGGCATGGAGAAAGGTAAACCGTGGGTTCTTGACTGCACAGGATGGCGCTGAGAAAGGGTGGCCAGGTTATGACTAGGAGAGAGTGGACTGAGAGAGAGAGAGCGCTAGTCTTTCAGCACATTCCAAAGCACGGCCTTTGAGAGGCTGTTCTGTGTCCAGGAGGCCGGCTCTGGGGCTGGAGGTAAAACTGAGAGGCTGTTTCAAAAGAGCAAGGAGGTCGGTCCATGCGCACACACTTGAAGTACTGTACATGGGAACACTCACCCACTCACGTGCGAATAGACAAATACACTGTTGAGCATACAAACTCACACTGCAGAAGTGAGCATGTGTACATGTATGATCACACATTGCATGTCAAGATGGTTTGGCGTGATGTCGGTATGATTTCAATGACTTAGCTACATGCTAAAGCACACAGGATGCAACAATATATAGTGAGGTAAAGAAAGACCACTGGTGAAAATGCTTCTGTCTTGCCTTTTTTTGCCTTTTTAAGTATTTTTTGTTTGTTTGTTTGTTTGATATATTTTTATGGCTATGCTAAATTAACAGATAGATTTTAAGTGATATTGTGTAGTAAATAAAACACAAAGAATGTGTTGGCGCCAATAGCCTTGTGGGCAGCGCTCTGGGCGTCCCGTGTTCGAATCTCGACTTCATAACCTTTCCCGATTCCGCCCCCTATCTCTGTCCCACTTCGCTTCCTGTCCTGTTCTTACCTGTCCTATCAAAATAAAGGCAAAACAAAAAAACACAAAGAATGTAGTAGGGATATCATGATTCCTTAATTCAATTGAGTACTTGATAAAAAAAATCCTTGACTGCAATTTACCCGGCAAAAAACGTAAGTAGCGCATTCCACTGATGAGATTCTTGAAATGAAAACAACGTTTAATTCAAATATATGCGCTTTAATTGTTTTTATACAACAGTTCGTTCTGGTTCTCAAATCTGATTGGTTGAGAACCGTGAGATATTGTACTAATAATTTTGTATCACTCCGCTAGCGGAATATGTTTTTTTTTTTTCCGAGTGTCATGGCGGACGCCCAAATTCCGTATCATTTCATAAATATTACTCTTTTTGTGTCACAGAATGTAGTTTTAAGAGGTTTTCAGGCGAGAATGTACTTGTTTATAGTTCAAATATGCAGTTTGTTAATTAATAAAGATAACGTCTATTTGAAAATTTGCTTCATCGTTTTCTTACGTGTGAGATCCATATCATCTCGTTTTGATGCCTGTTGTTGTTGTTATTTATTAAATATTACTCAATAAATAAAAATTTATATAAACTATATTTTAAAGAATGTATTCAATAATGGTGTTTAGTATAGTATTGAGAAACGTGCATGTATTCATGATAGTGATATTAGTTACATTGTTCCGCCATTAGATGGCGACAAGGGACCGTTTTATGAGTGAGCAGTTAAAAGTGACTTTGGGACTTTAGCGGAAGTTATTTTAGGCTTCAACAATAGCTTGACACAGCGAATAAATGCACTGAGCAGCAAAATCACCTTAAACAGATGAACGGATATTAATATTTTCTTCAGTAAACATTCAAACTAATGTCATATCATCATGAATATGAATAATCATATGCAGGCACGTTAATCACTTGCTCAGTTCATCTGTTTCTCATAATACTCATACATGATACAGTGAGGTTTTAATACAGTAATACAATAGGCTTTCAGTAAAGCAACTCAACGTTCCTTCATTACTAGTTCTAAAGTGACGTTTTGGAATTAGCAACGGAGCTTATGTTCAGCTGATCAACCGTCAAACTTTGATTTGAATCTGTGGCAGAAGGAAGTAGTTAGCACAAAAGAGGGCTTTTAAAGACACTCCGTTGTTATTTTGTTTATGTATTTACACATTCGTGCATATCGAACTGTTGTATAAACGCAATATCACACGAGTAGACTTGAGATATGGCTGTATATCGGCACTCTGTGATTACCTACGGCGAATCACAACCGTGCCGATATACAGCCATACCTCAATTCTACTCGTGTGATATTGCTCATATACTGCATGCTATGGCATCTCAAACTCCATCTCTGCATATTTCTGTAGGTTGGGGTTTATTATAACTGTCATTTGGGAATGTAACTTGTGCCATTTCATCAGATTTGTAAGGTAATTCATCTGTAAACCTACTCAAACAAAGAAGAAAACATCAATATCTTTCTCAAGTTGCAAACTATTCATTGCGATTTCGAAATTGCCAAATATTAAAGATTAAGTGGACATTTGAATTAAATGTTGTTTAGTCAATATTAGGATTAGATTGCGCAGTAAAGTATAAAACAACCGTCAGGCTGTTGGTGCCCCCTTCAGGGATTTGATATAATGCGTAATGTACATTAGTTCTATTGCTTATAATACATTATGGATTTTTACAGTTTTGTTCAATAAAACCATATGATTACTTGCTTTTGATACTAGTTTTGATACTAGTTTTGATTTAAGCTAATTATTATTGCCTCATTGCTGTTAAATATGTATTTTAAATCATTTTTATTACCACAAAAAAATGAATTATAATTATCAGATTACTCAGTTAATCATCAGAATAATCGAGTGAAAATAATCCATTAGTGACAGCCCTAGAATGGAGTAATATGAAGTAAGGTCAAAAAAGTGCTGCTAATGATCATTTTTATTATAGTATCAGTATTGCAATTTGAGAGAAAAGTTGAATTGTTAAAATATTTTTAATTCATTGAAGCTTTCTTTTTAATTATATATTATAATATTTCACAATCTTAAAACTTTGTTTTTCTATTAGATATTTCAGTATTTCCAGGTCTAAATTATCCCCACTTTGTTGATTTCTGAATAATTTTGCACAATAATTAGGCTGTGTGATACGTGAGTGCGTCAGACTCATTAAGGAAATAAGTCAGGGGATATCTAATTAGTTTATCGAGTTATGCAGGAAAAACTAATTTTGCTTACAACTGTGTGCGTTTGTATCCTATTTTTGAATTAAACATGCCTTTGATTTCGAAACTAATAGGAGGCTGAGACGAAAGCAGAGAGGAGATTCAAACCTCTGATTATTCACTGACAAATGCATCAAACATTAAACTCTCTCTGGTGTTTTCATTTGTTATCGGGGCGTCCAGAAAATATTTGGTTGTGAATGCACACACTGGACTGTGTTTTATCAGCACAATTCAATATAATTTTTATGAGGCTGAAAAATGTATGATATGTTGCTTTACTTTGAGTAGAAGGAATGTTTGGAGGTGAGCCATGTGTTTTGTACCTGTTAATATGTTGTGACTCTTACCATATGTTAGGCGAAAAGATAATAGCAAATGAGGGGATGAGGGTTAGGTGATAAATAGAGCATCTGCCCTTCCAACAAGACCATATGATGTGTTTTGGCAGGGGCCTTGCATTTGGTGAGATTTATTGTCGCTGTTGTAATGACACCTACATTTATGAACATATTTCATTTGTGCTGTCAAATCTGTCATAGTTATTTATAGGTTTATTCTCTAGAAAGGTCTTTGGTTAGAGAGACTTCAATTTCACCTTTATTTCTGTCAACAGTTGTTCTTATTTTTGTTCTCCCAAGGCTGGTATGATTCGAACTGAATCCGATGAGTACTTCATTGAGCCTCTGGAGCGAGGAACACAGGAACACGAGGAGAGGGGTAGAGTGCATGTGGTGTATCGAAGGTCTGCAGTATTGAAAGCGCCTTCAGACATCTCCTTGGATTACCAGCCGATTGGTACGTACCGCTGGATTATTGAAGTCTTGTGTGCATCTGATGATTCCAGCCTTGCCCATTTCCTTTGTGTGCCTTAGGCTTGGGATTTTTCACAGCCTTGTGTTGTAAATCATTTAATGTTTCATTTGTCTGAAATCAGACAAGGAACCAGTGAACCATTGTTGCTGTTCATTGATGAATTGATAAATGTAATTAACAGTCAACATTGTAACAAAGGCCTTAGTTCAGGGGTCAGCAACCTTTCTGACATAAATGTCATTTTTGCACATTAGCAATCACTTGCTATACACACCTTACACACAAGCCCCCCTTCCCAATCTCTAAGTATAATGTGGTTTGCAACAGAATCATTAGTCAACTAAAACTAAAAGCATCAAAAATGTGCTTCTTAACATATAAATAAATAATAAAATAAAGTATAAAAAACTTTAAAAAGTCAACTTGACAAAGCAACTCATTGACTTGATGTACTAAAATATCTATAACTTAAAAAAAATACATATTTGAAAACGTGTACTACGAGTATACTACAAATACAGTTGCATATTATAGCCTGCGATTGTGCTTTTGGTATTTTTTTGCAATTGTGCTAAACTAGTGTACTTAAAGTCTGCTAAATTGCTAATTTTGTACTTAATGCACTTTAATGGTGCTAAAGTAGTGTTGAAGTAAATATAAACTTATATATAAGTATTAGGGCCGGGACTTTAACGCGTTAATTTAGATTAATTAATTACACAAAAATAACGCGTTAAATTTTTTTAACGCATTTTAATCGGACTTAGTTTTGCACCGTGGAACGTTTCTCACTGGATGAGATTCGGCGGACCGATTATACTGGAGCACCAACTAGCGTTCAGACAAGCTGCGTCCGTCCTAGTAACGCACCTAACGCATCTAGTTTGACTCATGTACGTTGAAGCTGCCAACGCTTGCTTTTTGGTGCGTTCACACCGCACACGTCAGGCAACGCTCCCAACGCATCTAGTTTTTTGCACACTTCCCCTGAATAAACCATGGCAAACTATTGGGACTGGACATTTTGGAATCCTCTCATGACCATGTTTCGCTAGCTAACGAAATGGGAAATAATTACGTTGAGAAAAGATTTGACATCCCGATCTCTTCAGCGATCTTCATCCAAGCAAGTTCCTTTACATTCCTGTCTTTATACAACAACGAGGACGGATCATACAATTCTCTGCGATTGCAGACGGCTAGAATAAGCTTGTAGCCGTCTGCAATCGCAGAGAATTGTATGTTGTTGTTTTTTTCTGCTCCCGCTTCATTCAAAATACGTGTGGTGACGTCGCTACAGTGAGACACTCTGATTGGTTGACGCACTGCGTCAAGTGCGTCAAGTCTGTCAAAAGTTCAGCTAGCTGAACTTCTGCGTTGCTTGCGTTTGCTGCGTTGACGCTTGAAACGCAGGTAACGCTTGAAAAGTTGACGGATCCAACGGACACAACGCAACGCAGAGCCTCTGACGGACCTCTGACGGACTCAACCATTGACTTTACATGTAATCTTGCCGCAACTGACGCATGACATTTGGGGCGGTGTGAACGCAGCATAATAGTATTGTATGTCCCAAATCGTAGTATGTTTAAAAAAGTATTCCAAAGATTCCCGGATGGTCTACTACTTAACGATCAATGCACACTCTACGGCTAATATTGCCCACAACACACTGCGCCGTGAACGAGGATTCAATTAGAACTACAAACACGCATAAAAAGTGTTAAAAAACTACAAACATGGAGGATATGCGCGACCAACGGACAGGTAGAGAAAGGGGTTTGAGTGATAAATAATCAGTGTGTAACCTGATAAAAATATTTTTTAAATGTTATCCGCGTTATATTCCATGTGCAGCAACATTTATAATGATAGGTTTGGTCATTAACGTTTAAATGCATAATTAAGCAAACACAAGCGCAGAGTTCTCGACATGAAAGACTCGTTAAAGAACGTGCCTCTTAATTTCTCTCTAATACGGTAGGAAATTAAGCTTATGTATTCAGTCATTATTCAATGGTATAATAAAAATCCATATAAAAAAACTTACTTCTCACTGTTCTCAGGTCAAATATTTATATGCGATTAAAATGCGATTAATTTCGATTAATTAATTACAAAGCCTCTAATTAATTAGATTAAATTTTTTAATCGAGTCCCGGCCCTAATAAGTATATTTAATTGTGCTGAAGTGGAACTATTGCAATATACTCCAGGTACACTTTAAATATCTTGCATTTAAAGATAGATATCATTCAAAAATCATACAGTCCTCATCAATAGTGACATTTTTTAAACTTAATAATAAGAAATGTGCATTGTGCACAAGTAGTACTCTAAATAAAGTTTAATTTCAATTTTTATATGAGTAAGTTTTAAGCAATATGTCAGTAGAATTGAACTTTACTTAGTATGAAATAAATGTGTTTTAAATAGATTACTTTTTTATTAGAAACAACTAAATTACTAAAACTTTAACAAAAATTAAAATTAAAGCAGAAAATATAAAAATCAAATCTAATTCAAAATATTAACAAAAATTGTAATAGTAGGCCTATACCAACAATATTGAAATAACACTGATTTGCAATATAAAACAATATATTTATAATTTTATTTTTTATATTTATAACAATATATTATACAGTATATTTTATGATACTGGTAGAATATTGCATGGCTGGAAAGACCTCTCAGCCGAACAAGAAGTAATCAGAAGGACAAGAAGTTACTGTTAATATATATAAATATATATATAAATGTTTTAAGTTGCTGACTTGTTGTTCAGTTCTTTAAAAACTACCCTAGAAAAAAAATAGATTTAAAATTAATTCATTTTATACTATAATTCTAATTCATTTTATAGTATAATTCAAGTCTAATAACATATTTACTAACATATCACTAGAGACTTAATGGTATAAACATTTTTAATTAATCTTTATTTGAAATACTACTTGTGCACAATGCACATTTCTTAATATTTATGCTAAATAAATTTATGTTTTATTGTCATTATTGACGAGGATCATATGATCTTTAAATAATATCTGTATTTAAATGCAAAATATTTATAGTGTACCTAAAGTATACTTGCAATAGTTCCACTATACTTACTACTACTAGTGCTAGTAATTATACTACACTATATTTAGTTGGACTTCAGCACTACGTCCGTACAATTTGCATTTAAGAGTGCATTAAGCACAAAGTCAGTTGTTTTTTCAATATACCAGTTTAGTATACTAAAAGTACAATTGCAGGGTATTGCAATGTAATTTTGCTTTCTATCACATGAATACTGCTTGTCCCTAAATGAATTTAATGGTGCATGTCCTCTTTTGTTGCTTTTGAACGAATAATAGGAAAAGTGTCTGGAGGACATAAATTCTTTTAGAATTAGTTTTTTTTTATAAGCTTTTGAATGAAACAAGGAAAAATGTTTGTTTTGAGCAGATGAATTCATTTATTTTTTTTAGGGTTTTGAATAAATAGTAGAGCTATAAAAAGTGTTTGTTTGGAGCAGATACTATATATTTTTTCCTAGCTTTTGAATGAAACCAGACAAAGGAAAAATGTGTTTGAATGAAGCCAGAAAAAGGATTAAGTTCTTTTATAATTTGTTTTAGCCTTGTAAATGAATAGTTGAGCTAGGAAAAGTGTCCTTTATCATGTTTTGAAAAGTTTTTTTATATTGCCTTTTTCTAAAATACATTCAAATACATCACATATACACTACTGTTTAAAAGTTCGGGATCAGTAAGATTTTTTGTTTTTAAACATTTTTTTTTTTTGCTCATCAAGGCTGCATTTATGATCAAAAATACAGAAAAACATTTAATGTTGTAAAATATTATTACAGTGTAAAATAAAGTTTTTTTCTATTTTATTAAATATTAAAATCTATTTGATTTCTGTGATCAAAAGTTTTCAGCATCATTATTCCAGTCTTCAGTGTCACATGATCCTTCAGAAATCATTCTAATATGCTTATTTATTATCAGTGCTGGAAACAGTTGTATTTTTTGGAACTTGGGATACTTTTTGTCAGGATTCTTTGATGAATAAAAAGTTAAAAAAGAACAGCATTTATTTAAAATAGAAATCTTTTCGACACAATATACACTACTGCTCAAACGTTTTGGTCAGTAAATTTTTATTCTTTCTTTTTTCGAAAGAAATTAATACTTTTATTCAGAAAGGACGTGTTAAATTAAATAAAAAGTGATTTAAATATATGCAGTTGTCTTCTGAAGGATCATGTGAGACTGAAGACTGGAATAATGGCTGATGAAAATTTAGCTTTGCATCACAAGAATAAAATTATATTTTAAAGTACATTAAAAAAAAACCCATCGTTTTATTTTGTAATAACACTCAGCAATATTACTGTTTGTTTTTCTGTTTTTCTGATCTAATACATACAGCCTTGATGAGCATAAGAGACTTCTTTAAAAAGCATTAAAGTCTTACTGATCCCAAACTTTTGAGCGGCAGTGTACATTCATAGCACTTTATAGAAATATAGAGTGTACTAAAGCAGAGTGTGTCTAAAGTCAGACGCTCTTTGTAGGTGGGCCTGCCCATTATTGCAGAACAGCATCTTCTCAACCAGATCACACAGACCTTTTTACAAACCACCATCAGGGCATGTGAATGACTGACAGCACTTTCAATTCACAGGCAACTTTTTTTGTTGAAGTAATTTTATAATCACATTCGAACAGTGGGAAGCTCTGGGAAGCTGAGCCCTTTGTGCGGCCGCGACCTTTTGAGATTTCCTCTCAATTCAGTCGCTTCTAAAGAGTCAAGTGCTTGTGTGGTAGTACCGGTTGCTATGGCGATGTGATGGCATTCCATTGTCCCAGGTGGGAAGCATGCCGTAAGCAGAGATGATTACGCTTTCGCTCCTGTTGCTTAGATAATCACAGCGTGTTACTGATAAGATGAGGAAAGGTTTTCTCTATTCGGCCAGTGGACCTTAAAGTTATTGGCATTATCAAATCTATTCTGAATTTTCACGCACTGCTTATAAAACCTGACAATGTTTAGCTGTATGAAAATTCCGTGAATGACTTATGATCCATTTATGTAGACAAACATCTCTAAAGGTATTAAAGGGATAGTTCATCCAAAAATGTAAATTTACTCTTTAATTTACTCACAGGGTTCTACGCTTACTTTTCTTGTTAGGAGCACAGTCAACATTTCAGGAGCACATTCTGAACAATAATAAAAAAATCTGATAAAAATTAGCCTTCCTATTACAAGGTGATATTTGACTACTTAAAGTGATTTACAGGGGAATTTATTTTAACCTTTGCTTTTACCTTTTACCTTTTCATATGTTTAATGAGGCTCAGAGGATTTAAAGCCCTGATTTATTCATAAAAAATGCTTTTTTCACTTAAAAAAAATGACGTGCCTACTTTTAGGTAAATGAGGCCTATGATTAATCGGATCCAAATAGAAACACGAAACCAGTCCTAAATGAAAGAAAACAAGTTGACGAAAAGAATGAATCCAATATAAAGCATAATGACAGATTTATAAGCAATTGTTTGGAGTCCGGTGACCGGGAACACCACAAGTGTGGCTTTTTGCAATTTTGTGCAAAATAAAAACATTTAAAGGCAAACTTCCTGATTTAACATTAAAGCTAAAAAGATCTGCCAGCAGGTGGCGGCAAGACACTGATTTAATTACTGAATCATATCATTCATTTGATTCGTTTGAACGGCTGGTTCATTCAGGAATAAAGCAAGTGACTGTCTTTATGAATGGGAAATTGAATCATTTCACATTAATAAAAGAAACACAGCTGTGTTTGAGTGGAGATGCGCAGCGGCTCAGTTGTGACTTGTTTCAGACTACTTTTGATGATGAAACTCAGGCAATAGTGTTATAGTCAGACAATGTAAGTCACTTAATAATAACTTCTTGTTTATTTAACTGCTGTATTAAATCAATATCTCATTTACAAACTCCCTTAAAAATTATTAAAAGCTGTCACTCATCTCACAAAGCTCTATTATAATCAACGAAGCTATACTGTACTCTATACTGTCACGTAGAGAAGGAAGGGGTCTGAGTCTAAGTGCGGGGAAGAAGATTTTAATTAAATAAACACAAGTAAACAAACAAACAAAAGGCCAACACGGCACAACACGACTAGAACACAAAGCAAAACAAGAAACACGGTCAAGAGCAAAGATATAAGCACTAAGACAGAACATACACAACAATGCAGCCAGGAAGATGAGTGGGAAATGAGAGTTCTTATAGTCTGTGTGATTGTGAACAGATGTGGGGATGATGAGTGCTAATGACAATGACAGGTGTATACAATCAGGGAAGTGCAGTGCTAGGGAAAGGGAACAGCGACCTCAGGTGGCTGAGGGAAGCCCCACAGCCCAGATCATGACATATACTGCACAATCAATCTCTTATTTACTCTCTCTCTCTACACTTTGTTTATGAAAGGATTCATGAGATATGTCTGTGATACATTACTTAACGTTGCAAAAACATGTAGAAACCTTTGAAGCTGTGTTTGTGCACAAACACAAATATGCTGATCAGGTCAGTCGCACATGGTGCTCCTAAATATTTTTTCATAGTTGCGCATAGTAGTTTCAGCCGCAAATGTGAGTGAAATGGTCGTACTGTAGAGCCCTGGACTCAAGAAGTAGATGCCTTTTTTCTTCAGTAGAACAGTAAAAAAGATTTTTAGCTGAAACCTTAATCCTTGATGAATTATAAAATGCAAGCCAATAGCTGGGTTTCCATCCAAAGTGCGGATTTAATGCATGAAACATTTGTGAATAAGCAATGTTTCCATCCAGCGAGTCAAAGAGAACAAAATCATCACTTCCTGTTAAACTGGCACTAAATATCACTGAGTAGTACTGAGTAGGAGAAGCCATTGAATGTAATAATTTTCTAATATAATAAATTACTTGCGTTTCAGAGTGAGCAGATGACACAATAAATGTGGTTATTGCTTTTGGAGATGGCTGCCTGCTGTTTGGGAACACAGTTGTGTAATGGTGTGTGCACACCAAAAGCGTATTTAATTATTCACGCGAGTAGATTAAGTCAATGCAAAGACACAAATACATGCAATTTCGTGGTGGGCGATGCAAATGACATGCACAATAACGGATAATTCGCATGACACATCCAGTTTGACATGTCTGGTTGTATCAGAAAATGGAGGAATGGATTACGTGTTGATTTTATTCACACAAAAGACAAAAAACATCCTGTGAGTAATCTAGAGCGATTGGTGTGCACACAGCATAAGGCAGTTCTGGGAGGCAATTATAAAGAAATACTTTGACGACAGATTTGCTCGGGCATTTAAGAATGACCATAAAAACATTTCAGATGCTGTGCAATGAGATGGGTCCGTTGGTTAACCAGTTTATGCAGCATGGAATAATTTATTCAGCAAATGCATTTCCATCTCCCGTTGTTTGCATTAACTATTTTTTCAAAAAACCACCTAAAACGAGGGTAAAAACTTCTTTTTCAAATTTCTGATGCGAAACTTCAAAAGGTGCATTAACAAACAGGGTGATGGACACATCGCTAATGGGTACTATCACTTTGAAAGTCAAAAAAGCATAAATAGGCAAGACAAAATTATTACCGGTGGCTCCTGACAATATATAGAGTTCTAATAAAGCAAAACGATTGTTAACATTGTTTAGAACATTAATCCATAGCCTCAGTTAGCACTTAGCACATATGCATTTTTATAGGCTGTAAAGTGATTGTTATAAATGTTATAAATTACAAAGAACCACAGTTTCATCTAAAAATATTCTTTTACAGCTCTACTGAAGAAAAAAGTTGCCTACATCTTGGACTAAATTAACAGCATGTTTTTTTTTTTTTATCTTAGTCGGCAGCCTGTTGTATGGGCATAGCTGTATTTTTAGCATAGTATCTTCATTATAGGGTTTGATCTCATGAACATCAGAAATACAAGTATCTAAGAGTAATTGCCTCCAATTCATCCAAGTATGTTATAGACTCAATTGCGTGCCCGCATTCAACTGTCTTTCAAAAACATCTCCACTGAGCAAATTCGGATTGTGCCTTCGTAGCAAGCTGTGTAGGTCTAAGAGAGGAGATAAGTTGCTGCGCTGCTTAGCCTTATGGTGCTGTTTCCAGCCATGCGTTATTTGAACTCCTTCTGTGGTACACAGGTCAGGGCCTCTGCTCGCCCTCTTGACTAAAACAGAAGCTCTCCTTCCTTAAGTGAATGTGTCTAGAGTCTCTAAGAAAAAGACCAACGCATCGATCAAGTTACGTGTGCAAGTGCCTTTCACGTACCTCAAACAGTATAGCATGGTGATGGCAACACCAAGGTCATGGTTTTGGTCTTGAACATAATGTAGAGAGCTTTGGATAAGACACACTAGGTGAACAGATATTGTGTTGCTAAAGATTACATTTAGAAGTGCTTTCAGTGGTGTGATTAAAACGTTTTACACATTAAAGCATTAGTTCACTTCCAGACTAAAAATGTTCTGATAATTTAGTCTCACCCCCATGTCATCCAAGATGTTCATGTCTTTCTTTCTTTAGTCAAAATAAATTAAGGTTTTTGAGGAAAACATTCCAGGATTTTTCTCCATATAGTGGACTTCAGTGGGGATCAATGAGTTGAAGGTCTAAACTACAGTTTCAATGCAGCTTCAAAGGGCTCCACACGATCCCAGCTGAGGAATTAGGGTCTTATCTAGCGAAACATTTGATGAAATGACAGACAAAATTGTTGCACAGGTACATTTACATTAAACTCTGAGACACAGCAGTGGTATTAGTAAAGTACACAAAGCTGGAAAATTCTACCAAAAAATATTAAATGCACCTTTAACAAGGTTATTAAATTTACCTTCTATTTTTTTAGATGGACTTTGAGTGTAAGGTGATGGCAAAGTTAATCTAAATGTAAATTAGCATGCACAGCTTGGTTCATTTCCAGGTGTTTGAGAGCCAGATTTGAATGGTATATGGTGCTCACCACTGCCTACACAGTTTAGTCCATAATGAGATTAGCAACAGGCCGTCCCTCCCTCAGTGTACGTAATCCAGGCCATGCTGTTTTATGCAGTCAAACTCATTCTGTGATGTTGAGCTCTTCTTTAAACATGCTTGATTACAATTGCTAAGGAAGTAAATCACCCAAGTGATACTTCTTATCTGAGCCATACTATACATAGACAGTTTTGGGCGTGAATAATAGAAAGTGTTCCCTAAGGCCACAGAATAAAAAGCGCCTCTTAATGATTTTTGCTTTTGTGCCGATAAATTCCAGCTCGCCGAGGAGTGTATTAAAAGCGGGCGGAACAGCTCCGTTATCTGCTTAACATGGTTACCGCACAGCTTTATCAACGTGTCTGTGCAGTGGCTGTAATGGATGACAGCAAGGCTCCTAAATGACACAGCAACAACGTGAAGCACAGCTGTGAGATTATAACAGACTTGCCACAGAGTTCTCACTCTCGATAACAAATCAGAAATTGCCAGCGTAATCTAGATTCAGTCTCCCTCCAAAGACTCTGAGTCATCTATCTGAAAGGTCATGAGGTCTGGGGGAACAGATAACATCAGGACATTGATGAACCCATTTAGTGTAAATTGCAGGCCAGGCTGCTGGACGCCTACTTTGTCTTGGTTGCAGTACATGTTTCGGTTACTCCTCAGGTGATTTGTCACTGGCTCTAAAGATTGGCTCCATCCCCTGGAGAGATGAGTTTAACCAAAGGGAATAACAATTACGGTGGTCGACAGCCACGGCATACCGTGCTGGGTAAGGCGTCTATTAGCATGCTGCAGTTGCTAGGCTTTCAAATCAAACATGTTAGATCAAAAACGAAGGGAGAGACAAAGAGACTGTGCTCCCTTTGAGAATCCCTGTCGGATTTGGTCTGGAAGGTGTAGAGGTGTAACGATTTCAGCTTTTGTTTCCGACCTGACAGCATCTCAAGGGGTAGGTCCAGATTTGGCGAATGGAAAACGGCTTGAAATGGAGCCCGCTGAGCTTGATGGAATTGGGGGGCCTTCAATACAAACAGCTGAGAAAAATGAAAACAGCCACTTAGACACATAATCCCTCCACAATGCACAAGTGTATGATGAAAGAGAGCTGTTATCTGTGAAAGACTTAACTGAAGATTGAGACATTTTGTCAACCTTAATCCGCTTATCAGTGGTAGTAAAACAGTTTTCAACTCTTCATATCTGGACTTAATTTATTTTATTGTCCTTTCTTTATTGCTGTGCCTTGTGAGGATGCACTGAAATTTCAACTGAAAAAACGAATCCCTGTCAAATAACAAAAGCTGTAGAAGACAATTTAAACCAAAAATGAGAATTCTGTCATCATCACCCTGATGTCATCTTCAGAACACAAATTAAGATATTTATTATGAAGTGTGAGAACTTTCTGACCAGGTACAAGTTCAGAGCTAGTGCTATTGCCGCTTGTGGTTCGACTGGCAAACCTTCTAAGAACTAGTTTGCTTTTTCACGGGCTAGAGAGCCACCACAGAGCCTGTATAAAAGAAGCCTGTTGTTACCTGTCCACAGCAGCAATCAATCAATCAGATTCCAAACTCTCCACCATGGCCAAGACCAAAGAGCTGTCCAAGGATGTCAGGGACAAGATTGTAGACCTACACAAGGCTGGAATGGGTTACAAGGCCATCACCAAGCGGTCTGTTGAGAAGGTGACAACAGTTGGTGCGATTATTCGCAAATGGAAGAAACACAAAATAACTGTCAATCTCCCTCGGTCTGGGGCTCCATGCAAGATCTCACCTCATGGAGTTTTGATGATAATGAGAATGGTGAGAAATCAGAAAACAATTGGTAACACACTACGCTGTGAAGGACTAAAATTCTGCAGTGCCCGCAAAGTCCCCCTGCTCAAGAAAGCACATGTACAGGCCCATCTGAAGTTTGCCAATGAACATCTGAATGATTCAGAGGAGAACTGGGTGAAAGTGTTTTGGTCAGATGAGACTAAAACAACACATCCCGAACAAGCCTAATATCAACAATGGTTTTGCAGACCTATGTCGGCATCCAAAACAGTTTGTGTTTAGCTGCTATTTTTGCCCAGTCAAAAATTTCTGTTTGTCTTGTGCTACCACTTTTCCTGGTTCCGAGCTGGTGCTTTGGCTGTCTAAAGACAAAAAAACCATTTGAAACTAGGCCCTGGCTCTGAACCAGCACTCAAACTGCCTTGGTGGAAAAGGGGTAATAGACAGCAAGGGAACTACCACGTTCAAGACCTAAAAAGGTAGTCAGGACATCATTGGTTTAACCGTAATTTTACTTTTTGTGCGCAAAGAAACCAAATATTTCTTCTCTTCAGTGCACAAAAAGTATTCTTGTAGCTTTATAACATTATGGTTGAACCACTGATGTCACATGGAATATTTTCACAATATCGTTACTACCTTTCTGGGCCTTGAGCGTGTCAGTTGCATTGCTGTCTGTCCAGGGTCAGAAAGCTCTTGGATTTCATCAAAAATATCTTAATTTATGTTCTGAAGATGAACAAAGGTCTTACGGGTTTGGAACGAGATGAGGGTGAGTACTTAATGACAAAATGTTCATTTTTGGGTGACCTTTCTCTTTAAATGTAAATGGCAGCTGATGACTATCATATGTTACAGGAAAAAACAATTACAGCTGTACATATTGTGGTCAAAATTCAAACACGGTAGGAAATTGAGCTATTTTCACCATTCACTTAAAAATGACAGACATTTAATGCACATAGTATTGGGCATAGCGGTGACTATTTACTAGGTTCTGAAGCTTATTGCCCATCTGTTGTCTCCAGTGCTTTAGACCTTGAATTCACTCAGTGAAAGCTACACAAGCAAGGACAGTTGGCTTTTCTAACACATTAGGGATCAACAGAGTAAAGCTATGTGGTTAAGCAGTGAACACAAGGGGCTAAATTGTGAGTAATGACATCCCTCAAAGAGCCATTCCAAAGTCCCCTCCTCTTCCATTGTGCTGTCAAAGATGTCAACATAAATATTTTCCCACATCAGGAATAAAAGGCTTTAAAGTACCTTTTCATTGGACTAAATAGAAAGCTAGCCTCTTTCCCAGCCCAGATGATCACAATAAAAACCCACCACTGACACATGAAGACACACAAGCAAGTTAGATTTGCACCAGCAATTCTGAGTAGGAAGTTCTTAGAGTGTTAATTGGTATAAACAAAGTCATAGGAGGTGATTTTTGCATTCGCCTGGAGACGTCTGCCGTCATCTTAGAAAACACTTTGTAGTTTAGCTGATTAGCAGTCTTTAGCAACCCATGTGCAGTTGCCGGAGATTTCATCATGGTGCTATTGAACGTTTCTTGATCAGGGATCCTGGCAAAGTAGATGATAAAAGCAACATTTTGCTATTAAGTCTAATTCTTATATTCATGAGGTAGGAAACATTTTTTAGGCTTTTTGCCTTTTCATTCAGAAGCAAGTGAGGGGACTTTTAATGTTCTCGCTAATCTAATGCTCAAGCCCCTTTAATAATTAACTCTTACAAACGAGTCCTGCTTTTTTGGTTTAGAAATTAGCCAGAACAAAAATGGACAACCAAGGGGATGAGATAAAGCTTCTAGCATCACACTGTAAAAAAAATGCTTTTCTTATTTAGATTTTGTCTTGTTTCCAGCCAAAATATATAAAAATCCTTAAATCAAGAAGGATTTTCTAGACAAGTAAAAATTATTTTCTTGTTTTCAGAAAAAACAAGTCAAAATGAAGTGAGTTTTTGCTTAGAACAAGCAAAATAATCTGCCAATGGGGTAAGCAAAAAAAATCTTATTTTATACAGAAAACAAGATTATTTTTTTTACCCCATTGGCAGATTATTTTGCTTGTTTCAAGCAAAAACACTCTTAATATAGACTTGTTTTTTCTGAAAACAAGAAACAAATTTTTACTTGTCTAGAAAATCCTTTTTGATTTAAATTTTTTTAGATATTTTGACTGGAAACAAGACAAAAAAAAAAAAAAAAAATCAAAGTAAGAAAAGCATTTTTTTGGCCCTCTATGATGTGCCAAGTTGAAAATGTCACATGTAAGAAAACCAAGAGCCCATTGAGACAAGTATTGCCAGTTACAACACTGATAGTGCATACTAGAAATATGGCTTAAATAATAAGTACATCTTTAGCGAGTGTACATACAGCATGCCTTTGGGCAAGTCACTGCAAACTTTAGGTATATGCTGTTTGGTTTGAACATCCGACAAGTATAATGGGATATAACGCTGATCTTGCCTGGGGCATTTGCATTTTTTAAAAGTTTAGTTGGTGTTTTAGTTGAAGCAGGAACTGGAAATGTACACCTGCCCCTATTATCATGTTGTATGAAGAAAATGAATGAATTTGGCTTTTGGTTTCTATAATTCTTCCTGTAGGCTTGTACCATGACCGATTTTGATCCTTGAGTCAAAGAGAGAATTACGTGCTTCCATAAGTTGTTCTTGGCTAAAGCCTCCTTTTGTAATGAAATATTAATGTTTAATTCAACCCTGCATGATGGGAAATGGGTTCCTCAGCTGAGGAGCCACTCACATTTATTAAACTAAAAGCCACACAATGAATTTTGATAAATGGCTAATGCAAATAAAAAAAAAGCGAGCACAAGAATATCAGCCATTGCTCTCATTTAGCATTGTGTACACCATCTCAAGTTTTAATTGGAACCACCCAACAAAGCTTTTTCTGCCAAGCTTGAACTTTTCGCCAGAGAGACGGAGAGGTGCAGTAAGTGCAGCCCTCCAGTTCTCCATCAGAGACCCTTTCTTTTCGGAGTTCAGCTCCAGCCAGTCAACAGGAGAATATTGTGTGTTATGTGTGGCGAATTGGCCCAATTACGCTCTGAAATGAATTGTTCTGTGAAATGAATCACTCAGGCACTGTTCTTTCCATATTCCCTTTAGAAAATATGTCGTAATAGTTGATTCATTTATTCCATGAGCCATTGTTATAATTATTCTCCAGTCTTGGATCTGAAGTGTGTCAAGCAGAGGACAACCTTGAAGGCTTTTTTTTTTTTTTTTTTTTTTGATCATTTGAATGTGTCATTAGAGTTGGGAAGTTACTCTGCGAGTCTCAGTTCCATTGAATCACCCCTTTGACATGCCATCTGGCAGTCAAACAGGCCTGGCTGTATTACCGTCCCACAATACCCTTCTTCTTTCCTGTCTGTGCAGAGTTCGCTGGAATTAGACATCGGCAAATAGACAAAATTCTTTGAATTCTTGGCCCGCGGGATGATGTCATAACTGCTGCGTATTTTATTCCATGAGTAATTTATTAACAGAAATAAACTACGAGAGGGAAATCTGGCAGAGATCATGCTCAGTGACTGGGGTTATCATCCAAGAATGTATTCCTCTCGAGATGCTGATGTGGATATATTATGCAGGGAGTTTCTTTTCATGTCCCACTTATTTAGCTTCTGGCTTTCATGCAGTTTTAAATTAGTAAAAACCACATGCAAGGCATTAAAATTGTGCATTTGTGATGTTATCAGCTGGTTTACTTATTGAAAAGACTTGGCGAATGTTTTAAGTGTTTACTCTGGTGTTTAATAGACTAATGTTTATCATGTGCAGCTCTTAGTGCCATTTTCTTATTTACAGTGTTTTAATGTTTGCTTTCTAGCAAGAGGCTTATATTTTGAATGTCCATATCAGGTCCTAGCTGCATTTCCGTCAATGTGTGGACACATCTGTTTTTGTTTTGGGAGGCATAATGTTGTCTGGGAGAGAACTTCATGGCTTGTTTCTCTCTCTCTCTCTTTGTATGTGTGTGTGTGTGTGTGTGTGTGTGTGTGTGTGTGTGTGTCTGGGGTGTTTACATCTGGGTTGTTAAGAGGTCATCCACATGGGCCATCCCAAGCTGGAAAACAAAGTGTAAAAGGCAATAGAAGTGGCACAGTGTCTCTGTGTAGTCATCAAATATGACATATCCCATCATCCTTCAAGCTCCCTGCACTCACTGGAGCGTAATAGGCAGTATTTGTGAATAATACCACACCACATGAGATTTTCATTCTCATGAATGAAATATAGGCATTCATTCTTTCACTTTCATGGCATCCCGTCCAAGGCTGAGAGAAGGCCCTTTGAGAGCTGAACCCACTGACACCAACTGTTTTTATATTATATTTACAGCATCAACAACAACAGTATATCAGCATGACAGGAAAGTGCTTTCCTATTTTCCTTCTTGACTGTAAGGATATTGTTCTTTGAGCCAGCGGTGAGATTTACCTGTCAAATGTCTTTCACGTGTATGTGAAACAATGCCGTGACAGCTTGAGTACACTTCAGATTTCTATGGTAAGCAAAATACATTTAAACAGTGTCACTTGAGCATGAGTGCTGTTGTGCTGAATATTGTATGATTATCTGTGTCCAGGTGTTGAATCACAGCATGGGTATTTAGTAAAACAGGGCAAATGTGAGTGTGATGTTGTTTTATAAAACAAAGAGTTATATACAGTTACTTCAGTTTTTGCCAAAATTTCATCGTTTGACTCAAATATTTATCTATTAATAGTTTTAATATATGGCATAACATCAAGCTTTTCTTTTTTATTCAGCAAGGATGCATTAAAGGAGACCTATCATTTTTACAAGATGTAAAATCAGTCCCAGGTGTTCCCAGAATGTGTCTGTGAAGTTTTAATTCAAAATACCCCACAGATTATTTACAGTATTATATCATAAACACGCTGTGCAGAATGTCTCTATAAATGCAAAAGAGCTGCTGCTCCCCGCCCCCTTTTCCAGAATAGGACTGTGCCTAACTCAGATACTATATATATACTATATAAAAAAAACATCTGTTTGGTTTTGATTATCATATCTGTCACACTGAAATCATGTGTTTTAAACCACTTTTAATATAGGGTTTTCTAAACGCAAACATCCGAAGCATGTGCGCTTTCATGTCTTATTGCGCTTAAACTGTCAAATACACACAAGTTTATGTTAAAAACACACATGAATTACAAAAAAAGTTGTTTATGTCTGTGAAGGTAAACAGTTGGGAAAGAAATCACGTTTATATTAGATCTGTGTAGCAGCAGCGTAATATACAGTAAATAAATCAATAAATCCACTGCTCTCTTGACTCCTTTTGAGGGTGGACTCTAAATAGTGTTCTGTGCTGCCAATGACAGAACAGTTAGCATGCTTTGCTCGAACTTTCAACATGGCATTAGAACTGTTCTATTTCTAATAAATGCATTCATGGAAAACAATTGAATGATTTCTGGAGGATCATGTGGCACTGAAGACTGGAGTAATGATTGCTGAGCTATCACAGGAATAAATTGGTTTCGATTTCTTTTTTCAGGTAAATACTTGTGGAACTGTATGTGGTCTTGTTTAAACTGCTTTCAAATGTAATTACACTACAAAACCCTTTTAGAAAGCAGTGCTGTGACTGTCTATTGTGCATTAATTATGCTGTCAAATGAGAAATTTTCTGCTGGAGACTTGAGGCCAAAACTACAAATCATCCCCATTATCAAACATGACAGCCTAGGGTTTGCCATGCATTGAAAACCCGTGAATAATGCACAGAGTAATTGAACAGCCGGAATGAACTCACCAGCCCAGTGTATGATCCACAGTTGGCCAGTACGTTTTTGCCCAGCTCCATGTGTTTTAGTATGAATTACATACAGTATTTTTATATAAACTGCATATGCACTTTCTTTTTACATTTATAGACATCTTTGGATGTTCTGTCTCTGTTGATTCTGAACTACAGAACCATTAAGAATAGAGAAATTTTGACAGTCAGTCTGCATTCATTCTGAACCACAGGCCAGATGACATGAATGGGAAAATAATTAAAACTGATTTGTGCCATAACTGCATTCACTGTGGAAGCGAATGAATTGACACCAGCGATCATAGATGGCATCAAGTCTCAGCGGGATAAAGAAAATAATTTTTCTCTCTCGTCCTAATGGGTTCAGTGTGTTTGATAGCTAAAGAGTAGATTCTGTTTTATCTGACGCCTTATGAGACTTTTCAGCATAATGGATATAAGCTCCTTTGTTCAACTATGGAGACCCGTTGAACAAATAGAAATAGATAAGAATTAATTAAGATCAGCGGGAGATATTCAGTCACAATTAAAAGTTAAAGATCCCTTGATCCCTTGTTCTTGAAACCCGCGTACAGTAAACCCTCCTGCTGTCATACTCCAGCTTTAGGAGGGCGATGTTTGCTAAATCAGCTGCTCTCGTTTACAAGAGTTCTCTTATGTCCTAATAAAGAGTTAAAGTAGCTCCCAGCACATTAGATCACAGCTAGTGGTGTTATCCTTGAACGCCACATGGAAGAATTTCACCGAAACTGCCTCCTGCAGCATCTTTTGATCCTGATGCTGCTTGTTATTAGCACACTGTTGCCAGCTAATTGTTTATGCTTCCAGGGAAGGAAAACCACCTTTACCCATCAAATAGATGGTCGTTAATCCTAAAACAAGTTTTCTGTGAGGAGAGCAAAGGGACCTATTTTCAAAACCGAGAAAAAAGTGAAATCCAGTCACACCACTCCTGTCAAGATACACCACATTGAAGCCTTTTATATCCTTGTTTAAAAATGTAATTGGATTCCTAGGTGGTTTTAGCATGCCCAATTTGTTTAACAAATAATGTCAGAGTAAGCGGATTTTGTGATAATAAAGGAGCCATGTACTGTCAATTCAATTTGTTCATTTTGTCCTACTAAGAGCGCTTTCATCATGACAGCATGTGCAATTTTATATTAAACACACTGTATATGTAATCATGCAAAATTGCGCTTTTATGTAAACTCCTAATCTTTTAAGTAGACTTTTGCTCTGGGAGAAAAATTTATGTGATATTCAGCACTCTGAATTAAGCTTTTGTGGCAAAAGGTTGTGTGGTAATTATGTTAGTTGCATAAAAGAATGTAAAACCAAAGTGTTAAAATTCAAGGTGCTCTAAACATTTCTTTGTGTCATCATTTTAAAAGATGCTATGTATGCATCCAATTTCTCCTCCACAGCAGTCTACAACCTCCTGATTTTATATTGTTCAGAATGAGGCTTTCAAGGCTAGCCCACAGTTGTGGGTCGTGTTTTACGAGCAAAGAATCGAAATGAGATCGAGTGGAGGTGAGCACAAACACACACTCATTTGTTTTTTTGTAATGGTGGAGACCTTCCTTTCACTTTGGTTGTTGTTATACAGAGATAATGACATTTTTGTCCTCTCAACCTGAAAACATTTTTCAGTAAGACAATTTTTATTTTGTTTATTTTTTATATAATGCTTATTAAAATTGTATTGTGTTTTCCTTGGCCTGGTAAAACCTAGCAAACCTTGACTAGAATTAAGTCTGGGCGGAGTTTGTATGATATATATCGATATTGAGTTTGTATGATATATTGATATATTTTTTATAATAAATATTCAGTGATTTGATACAAGGCCAGCGCATCTGAAAAAAATAGCAGAGGACACAGATTGAGCTGCTGTGGGAAAGAGCATAATACAATTTGTCCTAAACATGAGACATGCTTTATATTAAAGGGTTCAAAAAATCTTGTAACATAACTTATTTTTCGACACATAAGTAAGCCGTTTACTATGAATGTGTGAGACTTTCGGTTCATTAGCTGCTGTACGGAAATAACCAGAAGAATAACATTTACACTGCAAATCTTAATGCACAGATACGATCTTTTGACCATATCTGATTTTTTGTCCCACCTGTTTACATTAATTCCCGCTCAAAATGATTGTCAGTGATCGCTTTTGTATGCACATGGTAGACCCTCGGGTTTTGAATGGCCGTGCTATTAAAATTATTGATATAATTCACTTTGAGTGGTCATTATATTTCCTAGCATGGACAACAGCTGTTATTAATTTGTTCTTATCTACAGCTCGTTAGAGGTAGAATTCTTTAGTGAAATAAAGTAGCGCCAATATGATATTTATTTAAATAAATTCTAATTAATTAACGAGAGAGAGAGAGAGAGAGAGAGAGAGAGAGAGAGAACTAGGGGTTGCTATAGGGGTGTTATTATAAGAAGTACTGTAGGGATGTGCCCAAAGAGTTTTTAAGTTTTGTGTTTATGTGTGTGCAACAAATTCCAAGATGTGAGCAAAAAATCTGGGCCCCCCCCCCATTAAAATGCCATTGCGCTAGTTTTGGGTTAGTTTTGAGTAGCAATTGGGGGGGGGGTTTGTTGTGAAAACCTGGCCACCCTGGTTATGATTTATACACAGATTTATCAATTATACATCAATTAGTTCCTTATTTATTAAATTTATAAAGGATAGTTAACCCAAAAAATGAAAATTCTGTCATAATTTCCTCATGACTTTAATTTTCTTTTTGTGGAGCATATACAAGAAAATATTTTGAGAAAATTCTTTACATCTAGTGGAAGTCAATGGGCATCACAACTTTGGGGCAATTATTCGAAAAGTAATGGAAACCGAAATTCAGAACCTCTAACCGACATAGTTTTCACTTGACGATTATTCTATTTTTTTATCCTGTAAATACTTTCCCTTAGTCGGTGCTATACATTGAGCTTGTTCGTTTTTGCAGTGTCTCGCATGTAAGTGCCGCATTTAAGATGCTGTGTCAAGTTAAAAGAATTTAAACTTTTACACACACAGCACCACTCATCCATGTCAGTTCCAAAACTGTGAGCCAATCAGAAGACCACGGAGGTAGCAACATAGCAGAGTATGCGTTGCGTTTTTCTGAGCACTGCATCTCACAGTAAATTATTGTAAAAAATTGTTTATTAGTTGTATTTTAGGTAAAATGTTTGATTAATCGAGATTTTGATTTTAGGTCATATCGTCCAGGCCTAGTTACCACCAGCATTCTTTAAAATAACTTTTTGTGTTCTTGAAGCTGTAGCACACACACTTCCAACGTGGAAAACCTTGAAATGCTTGAAAGATTTTTGTACTAACACATTTTGGGGGCTGCAGAGCTAATAACCTTGCACTTTCACTGGCTGCAGTGAGGCTCCATTTTGCAGTCTAGACATGGTAGATTTCCACTGGTGATCTGGATGGTCTCATTTGCCATCAAAAGTAATTTTTAGAATTGGAGCCAGCGGGTTAGGCAGGTTTGCCATGTGTGTGCTATCCGTACTTTGCCATTTGTGAATGGCAGCCCCTCAGGAGAATGAGGGTGTGCATGGAGACGATGTGGACTGGAGAACCTGCGAGGGACACACGGCACGTCGATGAGGGGAAGCCCTGTGCCTTTTGAAGTGGAACTTTAGAGACGGTGTTTACTCTTCTGGGAGCTGGGCCACACAAGAATGCGTGTGTCATGACGGGATGTAGGACCTGAGGAATGTTCCTCACAATCCCCACACTGTAGACCAGAGCCAGCCAGAGAGCAAGATGTTTGAAATATTTATTTTAGCATCAGCGTTTAAAAAAGACATTGGTTTGTAGCCTGGATTGATGTTGGATCATGAAGACTCCCTGTTAGGATTGCATGCTGTTGTTCTTGGCTGGCATCCACTTGCACTTTCTGTGAAAAAACCTGCAAGACGGTAGTTCATCGTAATTCAGAGAGGACTTTTTCTGTTGCTGTTGTTGCCAAATAATGAAGATACGGTGCTGTCAGGAGACTAATCATTTTGTCTTGCAGAACCTGAATTGGATGCGCCAAGGGTGCTGGACAACATTGCTAAACAAGTCAACCGGACGGTAAGGAGACGGAGACATGCTGGTGACGATGACTACAATATTGAAGTGCTGCTTGGAGTAGATGATACTGTTGTCCGGTTCCATGGGAAAGAGCATGTGCAGAACTATCTCCTCACCCTCATGAACATTGTGAGTATCCTATTGTCCTTAGCAGGACTCAGCAGTTTTATAATATTATTTGTAATATTATTTATATTACAGTATATACAGTGGTGTGAAAAAGTTTTGGCCCCCCTTTCTGATTTTTATTTTTTTTTGGATGTTTGTTACACTTTAATGTTTCAGATCATCAAACAAAAATTTATCAAATATAACACAAGTAAAAACAACATGTTTTTGAATGAAAAACTGAAAAAAAGGTTTTTTATTATGAAGGAAAAACAAAATCCAAACCCACATGGCCCTGTGTAAAAAAGTGTTTGCCCCCTAAACTTAATAACTGGTTGGGCCACCCTTAGCAGCAACAACTGCAATCAAGTGTTTGCGATAACTTGCAATGAGTCTGTTACAGCGCTGTGTAGGAATTTTGGCCCACTCATCTTGGCAGAACTGTTGTAATTCAGACACATTGGAGGGTTTTCGAACATTAACTGCCTTTTAAGGTCATGCCACAGCATCTCAATAAGATTCAGGTCAGGACTTTGACTAGGCCACTCCAAAGTCTTCATTTTGTTTTTCTTCAGCCATTCAGAGGTGGATTTGCTGGTGTGTTTGGAATCATTGTCCTGCTGCAGAACCCAAGTTCGCTTCAGCTTGAGGTCACGAACAGATTACCAGACATTGTCCTTCAGGATTTTTTGGTACACAGCTGAATATATGATTCCATTTATCACAGCAAGTCTTCCAGGTCCATAAGCAGCAAAACAGTCTTAGACCATCACACTACCACCACAATATTTTACTGTTGGTATGATGTTCTTTTTCTGAAATGCTTCTGAAATCAGTCCACAGAGTATTTTCCCAAAAGTCTTGGGGATCATCAAGATGTTTTCTGGCAAAACTGAGACGAGCCTTTATGTTCTTTTTGCTCAGCAGCGGTTTTCATTTTGGAACTCTGCCATGTAGGCCATTTTTGCCCAGTCTCTTTCTTATGCTGGAGTCATGAACACTGACCTTAACTGAGGCAAGAGGCCTGCAGTTCTTTAGATGTTGTTGCGGGGTCTTTTGTGACCTCTTGGATGAGTCGTTGTTGCGCTCTTGGGGTAATTTTGGTCGGCCGTCCACTCCTGGGAAGGTTCACTACTGTTCCATGTTTTTGCCATTTGTGGATAATGGCTCTCACTGTGGTTCGCTGGAGTCCCAAAGCTTTAGAAATAGCTTTTTAACCCTTTCCAGACTGATTGATCTCAGTTACTTATCAATTTTTGTTTTATGCCACAAATCTTTAGAATATAAAGTAAAGATCATGTTCCAAAAAGATATTTTGTAATTTTTTTTACCGTAAATATATTAAAACATAAATATATCAAAACATAATATACATTGCTAAAAACTTCATTTGGGCAACTTTAAAGGCGATTTTCTCGGTATTTTGAATTTTTTGCACCCTCAGATTCCAGATTTTCAAATAGTTGTATCTTGGCAAAATATTGTCCTAGCCTAACATATTTATTTAAGGCTGAACTTATTTATTCAGCTTTCAGATGAAAAAATTACCCTTATGACAGTTTTTGTGGTCCAGGGTCACACATTATTAATATTAATAATTTAATAAATTTAATTATTACAATTATTTACTTTTTTGTTCAAAAATATGTACTGAAACCTTAAAGTCCCCCTGAAATCAAAATTAAAGTTTTTTGGCTTTTAGTATGAATATATTAGTTTTAAGATTATCTATAAGCTAGTGTGTTTCAAAGCAGTGACAAAATTCGCTTTTACAAGATATGGGCATTCAAAACTTACACTCTCGTCACTTCCGCCAATATGAATCAAGGATTTTGATGATATCACCGCGCACTTCAGTTTCAGATCAAACGTTCTGTCCAATAAAATGCTCTCTAGAGTCCGTAGTGTCCCGCCCCCTACACAGAGACGCGGAGCAGATCATATGCGCTCATATGCGCGGTCGGACTCGGCATGTGTTAAACTACACAGCCTCAGCATGATTATTATCACTATTTCGTTTTAGCAAGAGTTTCATATTGAATCTGTGGGGTAATTTATTAGTCTGTGGCTGTCATAAGCTTACAAATGCGGCTTTACCGAGCTCAACGGCTCTGCCCCGAGCAGATATAAATGGAACGCTATTGGCTGTTCAAAATTAGTGGGCGGGGCTTAGCGATATGTTTTTGTTTCAGTTAAAAGAACGTCACCACATAGAAGAACGCTGCGTGTTTCAAGGCACTTCAGTGGACCTTTAAAGGAGAACTCCGGTGTGATTTTGACCTAAAGTGTATTGAATCATGATACCGAGTGTGAACGTACCTTGCATATCTCATCTCGTCTTGTCCACTGCTGTCCGAAATCTGGGGTCAGTTAGCCGATGCTCACAACAGCTTGTCAATGAAAGTCAATCGGGCATCGAAGGAGCCATGTAAATAAATCACTGTTTTACGCCATTTACGAGGCACAAAGTAGCTCCACACTTCATTGGTAGACTTCCAAGGGCCCTGACATTTAAAACGAGACATTGAGAACTCATAAAAAGCACCGGTAGTTTATTTACAAGTAGATTTATACAGACAGTAACTGCAAGAAGTTTAGCGCCCGCCGCCATCTTAAATGTAGTCACGATAAGTCGAGTGT